>NW_009661367.1:602462-622665 GCF_000708025.1 Charadrius vociferus | reverse complement strand
CACACCTATGTCAGGCTCTTCTCCTTGACCAGCAAGAGCTCGCCATTGTACTAAAGTGGAAAGGATTGATTTCCCCATGTGCTTTCTTTTGCCTTTATCAACACTAGTATGTGCCTCGTAACTCCCAGCCCTACTATATTATTGAATACTGCTCCATTCCTTCATAGGCAGTTTCAGATTTGACTGTTCTCAGTAACAGCACATCATATGCAAATGCTGTCTCCTTTCGATTTGCTCCTTTTTCAGGTAGTTTAGGAACATTATACAACCCAAATCTCAGCACAGACCTTTGGGGCACTCTACTGGCAACCAGTTTCATTTATTCCTGCTCTTTATTCCTCTCCTTTAACCTATGTTATGTTCCCACTTATGCCAAGGCATACAGTTCTTGAGGAGCTCCTAATGAGAGAGCATGCAGGATGCATTTGGGAAATCCATGTGCAGTATATCAAGCTGGATCACCCTTCTCTACATGCTTGTCAGTTCCTTCAAAGAGCTCAGACAAATGTCTGAAGCATTTCTTCCCACTGTACATCCATGACTATTAATTTATTCTGCACTACAGCTTTTTCCAATTTTCCCAGTGCAGAAGTCAGACTTACTGCTCCGTGCTTCCCCAGGTTCCCCGGGAGTTCGTTTTAAAAATTGGCATCTCATTTGCCACCTCCTATTCCTTTGGCACCGAGGCCAATTTAGGCAATAGGTTACAAGCCACAGTGAGCAGCTCAGCAATTTCATATCTGAGCTCCTTTACAACGCTTGTGTGAATACCAGCTGGTCCTGACGATTTGTCATTATTCACTTTATCGATTCAGTCTAAAATCCTCCTTACTGACACTTCATTCTGAGGTTTTTCCTCTGAATTGTCTCTCCCACCACCCAAAGGCCCCAGTGAAGGACTGTTTCCATATTCACAGAATCACAGAATCATAGAATGATCAGGGTTGGAAGGGACCTCTGGAGATCATCTAGTCCAACCCCCCTGACGGAGCAGGCTCATCTACAGCAGTGGCACAGGACGATGTCCAGGCACGTTTTCGATGTCTCCAGAGTGGGAGACTGCACAACCTCTCTGGGCAGCCTGTGCCAGTGCTCTGCCACCCTCAAAGGAAAGAAGTTCCTCCTCATGTTTAGATGGAACTTCCTATATTCAAGTGTTCCTATAGTCCAGTGCAAAGAACTGACAGGGATCTTCTGTTGTCACTTTACCTTAATGAGCACTTCTCCACCATTTGGTCACCTGTTTGCTCCTCCAGGTCCTCATCAGGTTTCCTGATGGCCTCGTCTTATCAGGACTACTAGCTGCTGAAGGACTGAGCAAAACTGGCAAAAAAAGGCTTTGCCTTTTTCTGCTTTTTTTCCATGTGAGCCCAAATGCCCAGTGAGGAGCTGTATGAAAATAGTTCCTTCAAGCTGGCCTTTGCAGCCAGCTGGGACAGCCTCAATCAGCCACGCATGAAAGAAGCAAGCTATATCATCTGCCCAGATTTCCTACCAGTCCCTGGTGACCAGGTTTGGAAATGAAGCATATGGCAGACAGGAGCTTTTAAAAGAGTTTAAGGAGTCCTATGCAGCCGTCTTTTAGTTTTGAATTTCTTTCCCCATAAATTCAAAAGAGTCTTGGGGGTAAAATATAATTCTTCCCCTAATACCACCTGTTCCCCTTGACATTCCTTCTGTGACCAGTTCCTTCCAGCAGAGCCTGAAGTTACCTACAAAACCAAAGCAGACATTTTAGCAACCTCAAAATAGCATATATATCTCATTCAGATCCAGCTTGGCTGAGGGACACTGAGAAGGAGAGGGAAATGGGAGCGCAACTTTTAAATGCGACATATGATACACAATATCCATCATGCTACAGCATGCTTGGATGTCCTCTCCGTCACGGTATTTCTAAAAATGGCCAAAGTGCTTCAAAGGACCCCAGAGTCATGCCACTGAAGAAAATCGAAACAAGGAGCAGGTGGTCCAGGCTGCTAGAATTGAAGCGGCTCTGGTGGCTCTGGACTGGGAACATAAGCATGAGCTGTTTATAGCTCGATGAGCCCCTGACACAGGAGGACATTTAGGAAGCGATGCAACATACAAATGGGCTCATGATCAAGGGGTGGATTTAACTATTGATGCCATTGCACGGGTTACCCATGAGTGTAAAACACATGCCATAATCAAACATGCCAAGCAGCTAAAGCCTTTTGGTAGAGAGGACGATGGCTGAAATATCAATATGGGGAAGCCTAGCAGATTGATGGTATCATACTACCACAAACCTGCCTCAGCAAGCGCCATGTGCTTACAGTGGTGGAAGTGATTACTGGCTGGTTGGAAACATACCCTGTGACCCATGCCACTGCCTCAAATACTAACTTGGGCCTTGAGAAGCAAGTTTGATTGTGACATGGTACCCCTGAAAGAATTGAGTCAGACAATGGGACTCATTTCCCAAACAACCTTGTAAGCAACTGGGCCAAGGAGCATGGCATTGATGGGCTATGTCACATCCCCCGTCATGCACCAGCCTGCAGGAAAATGGAATGGAAGTGTGGAGTGTTAAAAACTACCCTGAAAGCAATTGGGTGCTGGGACATTCAAGCACTGGGAGACACATTTAGCAGAAGCCACTTGGCTAGTTAACACTGGAGGATATGCCAGTTGACCTGTCCCAAGACCTGCACCCTGTGGAAGGAGATGAGATCCCCACAGTACAGATAATGAACCTGTTGGGATAGACAGTCTGGGTTATTGCTTCCTCAGGAAAGGGTAACCTCTTCATGGGTTTGTTTTTGCTCAAGGACCTGGGTGCGTTTGGTGGGTAATGCAAAAGGATGGGGGAGTCCAATGCGAACCTCAAGGTGATTTAAGCTTGTGTGAAAATAATCCATGATTTCAGTTGTCACCACTGCTGTGACTGCCATATAGCAAAGGTATTATAGCAGGAGCCTCTCACTGCTAGGCAAGCTAGAGGCAAGAGGAGGAATTCCATGCAAGGTTAAACCCTACAACCAGGCCCAAAGGGATCAGGCGTGGAGATTGTAATGGAGCTAACTTTAAGTTGTTGTAAGCCATGATTGGGGTTGCATGTTATAGGAATGATGATAAGGAAGAGGTTCCTTTTATCTTTATCTTCCTTTTATGAAGAGGTTCCTTATATCCTTTTAATCCTAAAGCAAGTTGATCCTTGTAACCCTGAGGGACTGAGGCAGGAGGAGAGGGGTTTGATTTTGGTGTATAAAAAGAAAGGAAGAGAAGAAAGCACAGCTCCCCGCTGGCTTTTTCAGGCCAATCAGGAGAAGATGGCCTCAGAGACTCATAGAATGGTTTGGGTTGGAAGGGACCCTTAAAGATCACCTAGTCCACCCCTCTGCTGTGGGCAGGGACATCTTTCACAGGTTGCTCCAAGCTCCGTCCAACCCGGCCTCGCACACCTCCAGGGATGGGGCATCCACCATCTCTCTGGGCAGCCCAGGCCGCGGTCTCGCCACGCTCACGACCAGAGGCAGTTCCCTTGGCCTGCCCTCCTGGGCCCTGGCCCCTCACCGCCCTGCAGGCCCGGGGCTGGGCCTGCACCCCACACACTCATGTCTCTCCTGGGCTGGGGAGACCAGGAGGGGACAGAGGAGTCCAGACGCACTTCCAAAGCCCCGAATAAGAGAGAGGGAAAGCATTTTTAGTTACTTTTAAAAAGTTTTTTATTGCCCAGTCTTGAAAAGAACTAATCAAGCCGCTAGAAGGGGCCTTACTGCTGAGGGCCAGCACTTCCTGCTGGCAGACCTGCTGTCTTCCGCTTCTGCAGAGGAACAGCTGTCTCGCTGATAAATTTGTTGTTCATGCGCCAGCACAGAGGGTCTAGCTTCATCGCCAAACTCCCGTCAGGCAACCGCCTTGTCCTCAGGCCAAACAAACCCCATCTTCAGGCTCCAGGGATCTCGGTGGCCCTCTGAAGGACTTCTCCAGGCACAGCAGCCTGGCAGAAGCCATGCTGTCTCGTCTGCCTTTCTTGAGGCTCAGAGCAGAGGAGATGGCACTCCTTCAGAAGGGGTGAGGGTCTGGGAGAGGGTGGGAGATGGGAAGGAAGGGCTCAAAAGAACCATGGGCATCAACAAAATAGTTGTTGATGCCAGAGAGATGGAAAAGATGAGACGCCAGGCTGGCCAGGCACAAAGGGTAGGCGTCCCAGCTAGTGCCAGTTGCGGCAGCCTGGCCAACGGTAGGGAGCTGGCCGGGCTCTCCTACAGACCCGTGTCAACAGTTTTGTGGAGTGACGCCAGGGGAGCCATCGTGGAGGTGGATCCACCTCCATTGGCTCCTCCTCATCTCCAGGTGAATCCACCTCCATGGGCTCCTCCTCATCTCTAGGTGGATCCACGTCCATGGGCTCCTCCTCATCTCTAGGTGGATCCACGTCCATGGGCTCCACCCCATCAGCCACCTGAGTGATGTTGATCATGGCCAAGTAGCTGATGGTGCATCCCTTCTGACACCACCTCTTCCTCGGCAACTTCATCAACCGCTTCCCCAGTTGCCCACGCAGAGATGGGCACCTGCTTGCTTCCCTGCTGTGGGACCTTTTTCTGCCAACCATCGTGGAGACCAAGGGCCCGGAAGCTCCGCGAATGTGGGCAACTGCTGGGAGCAGGGTATTAAAGGCTCCGGAACACAAGGTGGTGAGGTAGCTTCTGACATCATGAGGCCATTGTGAGGTCTATGCAAATGACCACATACGGCCATTCTGGCAGCTGGGGGGGGCCTGTTGCTGCCGGGGAGATGTAAAAGATGAGCCGCCAGGCTCTTCCTGCTGTGGGAGGAAGAGGAGGGTTGGGGGGGCTGAGGGCCCCTTTCCTGGGGATTATGCTCCTCTGTCCATTCCTAAGAGAGGGACATTTCAGGGATCCGTTCTGGAACATGGCAAACGATTTTTCTGATGAGGGCCAGAATTGTTTGGACTCTCCCTACCCATCCTGCTTGGCTCCCTTTTAATGGCTGAGGGATTGTTAAAAATCCCCATGAGCCAGATGGAGACTGTGCACCAACTTCAGTGGAATTTGGATCAGGCCCAATGTGAATGGGTCCTATCAGAGCTTGGGGAGAAAAGGGGGAAATTTTGCAAGGTCTAACTGGTCCAAGGAAGCAATGCAGAGGGTAAAGAGGATGACTACTATGAAGATGTTGCTACCCTGCACTTCATTAGCAGAAGGAGATGTTGCTGATTTCTCCGGTTGGATGGCATAAGAGCTGTGGAAGTGAGTCACATTTTGCTACTGGGAAAATGAAGGGGAGCGTTACCAACTCTACGTGTGAAGCTGCACAACACCTGCAATCACAGCAGCTCTCAATCCACCCCAAAACACAAGCCTTTTGTGCAGAGCACTGCTTACAGACTCAGTTCTCAGTCTCTCCCTGTCTGGGCCAGAGAGGGACCAGCAAGAACCTATTGCAATTTTGGCAATCCTAGCAATGGATCAGATCCACACTGCTGCAGCCCTAGAATGCATCATCTCCATCCAAGAGCTACAACTGCCCATCCCAGCGCTGTTTCTTGGATGCATCTTTCAACTAGAGGAAACTAGTCTTTCTAACCTTTGTTAGAAACAATGTGATTACACCTTGGTTTCTGGGTGTTCTTGAAAGGCTGGAAAAACCTCTTTCTTCTACCAGACTTCATTTAAAACACAACTCTGAGTTCCTTTTCTACCCAGGAACATGCCTTTCTGGTGCACAAAACTCTTTAACCCACAAATGAATATTATTAGAGGAGCTTTCTGCACCTGTTTATGAGCAATAAGGAGCAACGACCACTGCTCACTGCTTGTGATTACAGTGATTTCATGCTCCCTTCCACGTGAGCCCCTCTGAGTCGGGTGCTGAGCACTCTGCGCAAACTCCTGGAGTAAAGGGTTTGGGCTGGCATGAGTAGGGAGCTGTAAGGGCTGCGCCATACTGGCATCACATGGATAGCCATTACTCAGGCTTCATTAATGTTTAATGAAGAGAAATGCTTACTGAATTGTAACTGGAAAGAAACCACCTGGATTATTAAAGACGCTGTCCTGAGCCTTCAGTCTGCTCCATTTCCAAGGAGACTGCCAGGGTGAGTGGGTTCAGCCGCAGAGGTAGACAAGGGGAGAATCCCCCCACCTTGCGATCACACACGCACACACACACACGTTCATACCCACACACACATGTTCATACCCACACTCACACACACCCTTCTGGATATGCTTGATCAGCAAAGCTGGGAGCTTGTGGAAGACCCCATGGCACAAAGGCAGCACCATGCAGAAACCCAGTACTACGATGATGTGCATCTACCAGGATGCTGTCAGCGGAAACCACAGTCTGAATGTCCACCCACAACAGCTGTATCTAACCCTTTCTCAGGCAGAGTTGCAAAACAAGGACACGTTTTGCAGTGCTCACTCCGAATGGCTACCGAATGATGCTTTGGCTAAAAGCAGCTTTTGCTGTCCACACAGGTCACAGAAGCCCTGTAACAGTACTGAAGCAAAATATCCTAACACTGGGGAACTGAGCTGTGAAATAGCCTCAGCTGCAGACTTCAGAACCACCTTGAGGGTAAATGCAGATTTTTGTCTTTCTTGATTTTGGCCCAGAAGAGTGGGAAGGGCCCTTTGGTGCGGGACAAGGGGACCTTTGCAGAATGGTGCTGAGGAACATGTGCCTTGGTGGTCAGTGCCTTCCACCTCCCAGGTTTCCAGAGTCATGGCTTTTGCTACCGTATCAATTTATTTGTGGGGATAAACTTCCCTTCCGGAGTTATACACCACCACCACCTCCCCCTACAGCATTTATTCCTTTGGACAAATTTGCCATCCCTGGCTTAATAAAAGAAACAGTCAGAGCGTTAAATGCAGCCCCAGCAGTGAGAGAACCTCCACACAAATTCCAAAATGTCACTTTGGAAGTTAGCACTTCATCTTTTTTAGCTACGAAGGGTAAAGATCCTCCTCAATGCAAATTAGCACTGCAGCAAAGATGCCAAACCTTCTTTTCCTCCCCCAGTCGTGGTAAGATTCAAGATTGCCGCATGATTAAGCCCTGGCAGCTTTCCCTCCCCTCCTTTTTCTAAAACAAACATTAAATTATGAAAATAAATGTAAAAAATCCCTTATGCTACTGAAATCTGGATGTTATGGATCAAATGGACCGAAGTCAGAATATAGAAAATCAAAAGGTTACAGAGAAATATCAGCTCTTCATCCTTCATTTCACAGACTTTAAATCAGTATTAAATGATTGCATTAAGAAGGCAGAATATTAGAGAGGGAATTGGCTGAAATTTTGTAGGAATACTTTTAGTCAGTGAAAATGCAAATGTGTTAACAACAAAACGTTTTGCAAATCCATATTTGTTTTGCAGCTTGTGCATTTATTAAAGGCACTTGGGCAATGTCATATTCTTTGGTTTCCAATCATTGTGCTTTTTATAGTTTGAGGTTAATTAATAATATTTTTTTAAAAAGTATGTTCCAAATTTAAATTGAAATGTTTGTGGTTTGTCAAATAAATTTTCACTTTACCCGAAAAAAATCTTCGAGTTTCCAGTTTTCTGAAAATTTCAGTTTCAGTTTTGCTTTAGCTTGGAATTAAATTACCTGATTCTATGAAAAAATCTGGGTCTATACATAAGCTAGGACAGAGTTAAAGTTTTCACCAGAACCTCTCCTTTTTTTTTTTTTTTCCTAGTTCTTTAATTTGCATCCTAACTTTGGGGAGCTTTTGACTTTTATTGCTACAACCTATTTTAGTAAATATTTAGTCAGCAAATTAGCTAGAATCTCTTCTTCCTTTCCTCCTCCCTTCAAGTGCCAAGTTGTTTCATGATGAAACCTGCAGTAGTCAGTGCTGGGAAGTAAAGGACACATGTAGTGGCATTCTCCGCACTCAGCTACTTAGTTCTGTTAAAAGCCTTTGTCACGCTGGAAAACTGACATGTTTAATATTTTGTCATATGCTACTGATGGGCCACGTGTCAGTTGTACCTCTACATCACTCTCATTAAATCCCTACTATGTTAGTGCTTTCTTCACGGTCACTTTGCTGTCCTCCCTCCCCAGGCATACTCACCATCTCCATGCGTTTGGGATGGTTGTGATGGACCAGTGTTCCACTGGGATGTCCTTGATTGAAGCCCTTCTTCTGAGATTCGTGGGTGTGAAGGGAAGTCCCAGTGGAAAATGGGAGAATTCAGAGGTCTTTAAGTATGCAGCCAAATATTTACTTTTAGTGCTGAAGGCCATGGAAGGGGACGGGCACACTGTGAGCCAAAAATGCATGGAAGCACTATGCTGTGTGCTATACACTGATGCAACTAGTGTGTAGTCCTTGGGAGAAGGCCAATGGACATGACCACTGGCAGTACCCACTGCATGCCTCACTTCTCTCTCATGGGCAGCTGGGCGTCTTGGGTAGGGAGGAGAGATCCCGGGCTGTGGAAGACAATCTCCAAGCAGAGGCTTTCACAGTACAATACAAATCCCATCTCTTCTTATAAGATTTCCATCACACAGGAGGGCAGAAGGGTGTTTCCATTTCCTGGGCAGATGGCAATAAAACAAAAGAAGGAAAGGAGTAATGGCCAATTGGGTAAGCAAAGCTTCTGGAGCTAGTCCTATATTTATTGTGGGAAGAGGCTAAAACAAATATTTCATTTTCCCAGGAGCAAACAACCGTATTCATGCTCCCAATCCTCCTAACAAACCAGGGCTTCCAGGCAGAAAACCTAACAGTCACAGTTGGGATTCAGTGAATCAGCCACCAAGTGGCAGAGGGAGAAGAGGAGCTTCCAAACCATGACTGCAAGTGGGATGTGTTTTGGAACTACAGCTGTCCAGTGCCTTTGCTCTGAGTGCCCCACTCCCCTGTTGGCTTCAGCTTCCCTTTGCACAGCAGAGACCAAAGCACAGGCTGTGGGAAGGTGAACTTCTGACCTGTACAGATGGTCACTACAGGCATCTGCCTTCCTAAGAAAGTTTTCCACTCTAGTGGTCTCCAGCTATGCTCACTTCTTCTTTCTTGCCTCCTTTTCCAAACTCAGTGCTTTTCCAAACTCAGTACAGCAGTTCCCAAAATTCCAGGGCATTTAGTGAGGAGGGTACAATCCCAGTGTTGTGACTCACCACAACGGCCATGTCTCAGGGCCAGGGAAGCATCATAAAGCATGATTGAAATTCATGAATTGTACTAGCTGAGAGGAAAATCTGCAGCTTTTTCCAAATGAGGATGCTGGAGTCCTGAGGAGATGCAGGTATAAAACTGGAATGAGTGTGCATTGACAGTGAAGCTGGAAGAGGTGCTGTCTGTGCTTGGTAGTGCAGCTCCCACATACACGTGTGGGTGAACTGTACCCCTCACACGTCAGCCCAGGGATAGGGCATTCACCAGTGCTCTTCCAGTCCTGCACCCAGTGTTTCAGGATTAAAGTTGGAAACTAGGGGAGGAGGAAGGAAAGGAGAAATTCATCAGACCAAATTTATACTTCTACAGTCTCGGTGCATGCAGCCAAGCTAGAGAAAAAATACAGGTTTCAGCATGCAAGTCCCTGCTTTTGCCTACTTAGGTATCTCCCTGATAGCAAGATTGATGGCTTTCTGGCAGGGATGATTTCTCACTGTTGACCATAATGGGACTCTAGATGATTACTCAGATGGAGACATCTCTACGCTGAATCAATGTTCAGGCAGATGAATGCTGCCAGGGTCCCAATCACTCTGACACATGCCCGCACACCAGGAGGGAGCGCTCTGCCTCACATGATTAATGGCTCAGCATATTGGATGAGTTCAGGAGGACAAGGTCCTGTCCTGATTGCCCCATAGCCCAGTGTAGGTTGTGTCCATCCAGCCTATAGATCTCTTTAGTCACAGGAGTGCTGGGTTCCCATCCCAGCTCCAACACAAGCCAGGTGAGCAGCTATGGAGTAAAACTCCCCTCTCCTGTAAATTAGATTAAAAACCCACCCCCTCCAAAATAAAACAATTCACTTCTTGTCAGAGGAAGTGTTTCATTTGGCATTTTAACCCAATATCAACTGCTTCACTTTGCCAAAAACTCTGCAAAGTTGTGGGATTGGGTCAACCTCAAACAATTAGTTTTTTCTGGATCACTGGACAAATCAAGAAAACAATTACTTGCGTATCTCTGCTCGTGACAATCAGACAAGGCAGTCCTGCCCTCCATTTGCAAAAACAGCAGAAGGAGGTGAAAGATCTGAGCCGTCGCTAACGTACACACAATGCTGCCAGCTCCTGCCTTCCAGGGCCCAGAAAAACAAGTGATTTTACAGGAAGCGGTAAAGTTAATTATTTCTTGAGCTCCTTTCCCTGGAGCAGTGAGGGAGGGATGGGGCTGTGATTCAGAGAACGCTCGTGGCTTGGAGATTCACGGAGAAGTGTGCTTTGGTGCAGAGTTTAGTGAGAAAAATGAAATGCAAGCAAAACCACACATCACAGCATCATTGATGTTTCTAGGAAAGTGAGTGTAACCCTCAGAGTAGGCATGAGCTGAATGAGAGTCCAGCATCTCTATCAAGGGCTGTTCCCAATTAGACTTATTACAGAGGTGATCTAATAATGACTGATTCTGGCCCAAAGCTGTGGATGATTACATACTTGCAGTTTCTTAGAGACCTCCAGGTGATTTTTGTTAGTTTATGCACTGGAGGACACCTCTACTCTTGTTGCTGCCATTTCTTTTCATAAATGAGTGCGTGTAAATCAGAGAAATTCAGAAAACAGGAAGGAAATGCACTGCAAGTTCAATGTAGTGAAGGAAAAATGGTTTCCAAGGCTGTTAGCTGCAGGTTCACATCTTCTTCTTTCCAGCAAACCTTACAGCCCTCCTTCATGCAAGGGGATTCACGACTGCAGACAGCACAGCAGATGCACAATGTCTGTTCAAGCCACCTATCACTTGCAAAGTAATGATCAGGGATGTAGATGCCAGGCAGGATGCAGACGAAGTGTGTTTTCTTGTTCACTTGGGTTGATTTCTATTGTGGTTTCCACTGTGCCCCTTATTGCCTTTGGTGCAATTTCCTTCTCTGTGGAAGCAAACGACCTCTTGGAAGGATGGTACTGCCACCAGCAATCTTGATCTTTGTTTGCCCTTGACTTTTATACTAGGATCAGGAACTAATTTCTCAGGGTTTGTGAAATGACATACAGCAGGCTGCACCCAGTGAGCAGGGAGTATTTGGGACTCAGAGTAAGAGAAGCGTACCCATACGGGCCAGCCTGACATCCCACACAGCTTGACCTTGCTATTTCTGCCTGAAATGTGAACTTCTGACTTAGCATTTCCTCCTTCTTTGAGCAAACTGAAGGATGAGGGTCCACCAAGGCAACACTCAAGAAAACGTGGGTGTTGGACATGCTTCTGTGTGTAATACAGGAGCACACACCCTAAATTTCAGTCCTAAAATGCCATCTCAGGCTGCTGCCTAAAAATCTGCTGCTTTGGACTTTGCGCAGCCACAGGGCTCCGGATTTCTATGCAAGATCCAGTCCTTCCAAACTGGACCCCACAGTGCACAGCTTCAGTGTGTCTAATTTTTAATGGTTCTAGCAAGAAGTCCAGCACTTTTTAAATAGCTAACATTATCATAAATTGCAGTCTGTGCGTCATTTTCAGACGCAGTCTTCCATGCCTGCAATTTCCTACCACTGGCTCTTGATCTGTCCTTATCTGCAAAATTAGACACTGTTCTGCTATCAGTAATCTGCACCCTATGGGTGGATTTTTATGCTGTGACTACTATTCATAAACTTCATTTTAATAAACTGAAAGATGGAGCTCCTTCTGTTTGTCACACTCAGCCAGGTTTTCCAAACCTTGACTCATCCTTGCAAGTCTTTGTCTACCTTTTCCGGCTCGACAACATATTTTAACAATGTGGATATCAGATATAGATCCAGCAGTTTGCTCTCCCTAATATTGTATGCAGAAATCACACCACCTCTCTCTACCCAGCTAGCATTTCCCTATGAATGAACTTTTGGCTCATGTTCAGCATCCCAGTTTCCTTATCTTAGAGTGAGCTTCCATTAGGTGGTTATCTCAAATGATCTCCAAGTCATTTGTGGGGTCATGGCTTTACCATTTCTCATATCACAAGTATGATCTGTGATGTCTGTGCCTTGATTTAAGTCCTTGTGTCCAATGGGTTAAAATGCACATTGTTCACTTGAGCCTGCCTTACGGGATTGGCCCTTTATAATTGACCAGCCCATCTCTCCAGTTTTTTGAGACTACTGTACCTCATTCCAGCCCATCTGAGAAGAAGTGGAGTGGTTTGGGGCTGAAGACAGACCTCACCAGAGCAGCTAGGAGGAGAGGGTGATGGGCAGCTCACTCTGCTGGGGCTGTGCAGCCTGGGTGGCGGTCAAGGTGACCTGGGTGGGGGTCAAACCTAGCATGGTCAAGGTTTGCCATGTGGGATGACACCACCCCACAGGGGAAGCAAGTGACTTCCTTACCAGCTTCCTCATCAAGATGAGAGGAAGATTTTAAGTGATTCCTGTGTGCTTTGAGAAAGAAACTGCTACTTACTGCATAATACAGTTTTTTTTCCGTTGCTGCCCTTATGTTTTCCATCGTCGGTGAAGCGTGGCTTTTGCCAGGGTACTCAGTTCTTCCCTTGTCAGTGGAGAAGAGCAAGTCACAGAGCACCTGGCCAGTTTTCTCGCTGCTTCCCAGGCTTCTGGAGGAGGACTGAGCCACTTGACAGCTGAAAATTTACACCCAGTCCCTAGTGCTGCAATCTGGTGCCTGCGGTGCTCACGGAGAGCTGCTCTCTTCCTGTAATAAAGCTATCAGAGCCTCAGTGTGGGCTCTCTCTGCTCTTCACCCAAACCAGGGTGGACAGGGCTGTTGTGTTTACCACACCACTGTGCAGGTGTGAGATTTGGATGCTGTACAGAAAACGCATCCAGCAGCTGGAGAAAGATGCACCAGAGGAATTTCGAGCTGTGCTCCGAATGGGATAGCAAGACAGGCTGTGCAGGAAAAACATCTCACAGCTTGCTGAGTGCATCACCACTGGGGTATGATTAATGAAGGCCCAGCTGCAATGGGACAGACACGTGGCTCAGATGGACACAAAAACACCAAGAACTCTCCAAAAAGTGCGCGTCAGCCAGGTCTTTTGAATTACTACTGGAAAAAAGGCAACAATACAGCAGCAACCTGGGGGAAGGCTTGTGCAGAGACAGTGTCCCCGGGAAAGAAAAAGCCCCCAGGGCAAATGGTGCCAAATCCATCTCTCGAGATCAGAACCAAACTTGGAGAGCATTTTAATCAAAATTCAGTCACATTAGGAAAGAAATATGCCTTTAAGACAAATACCGACTGCATAGGGAAATAGAAGCTAATTGGTTTGCAAAAGACCTCATAGCCAAGGCCAAGAACCCAACATGCGCCCCTGATGGGTGAACCATGGGTCAAGCAGCAGCTATAGGCACAATCCCAGCGGTTTGTTACTCATCTTTGGGCTCCTCCTGCCTGGCATTTGCCAGTGGAGACCAGTGAATGAAGTGGTTGTACTTCCCTGCTACAAATTCATAACCAGAGGGGACTGTTATGCTGATCTTTCTGATCCCCTGCTGATCACAGAGCAATAGCTATCCGGCCCCTTTTTCACGGCTAAAGAACAGATGCTCCAGCAAGACGTTAAATCTTCATCTAAATGCCATCTCTGCACAGAATCCTCCACGTTTAAAGGCTGGGGAATAAACTTTGTGCTTGGCTAGGGGAGAGCTGCTCCCCTCTTCCCTTTGGTACTTTGAGGGCCCTTGCTGTGCCCCCATGGAGCCCCATCGGTGCTGGGGCAGGCAGGCTTTACCGCGCATGGTAAAGATGCCCCAACACCCTCACGGTTTATGTGGCCAGAGTATTCTGTGGTGTGCAGGGTATGCAGTGCGATGCCATTCACACTGGGATTTTCTCAGGTCCCATGACTTCCAAGCGCTCTTTCTCAAAAAAAAAAAAAAAAAAAAAAGTATTATGGTGGCTTTCTGCTACCCATCCCTCCAAACACAAATGATGCAAATATCATAAGCATGTCTAATTTACATGAATAATTTATGCAAAGTAATAAGTTCCTGATACCAATAAACAGAATAAATACAACTCCCAGAGACCACATTACAAACTAGAATTCATTTTTACACAGATATAAAACTGTTATGATCAAGTAAGGGGAGAAATAATCTCCATCAATAACACTTCCTTATTTCTTCATTGTTTTATTTGCACAGTGCTACATCTCTGTATGTTGTACAATCCATCCAGCTGTCCTGGGGATGCCTACGAAGCTATTCCAGCAGGTATTAAATTAATCATTTCTCATCACCAGACAGATATTGTTGGAGGCTTTTCTTGTTTCTCTTGCAACATGAGATCACTTCTAGCAACAAGCAGAGTAGGATCTAAACATATTTTCCCCTGCAGACACTGAGACACAGTCTTATTTGTAAAATAAGTATTTTCACTGTTAATTTCATACTGGCATTCACTGCACAAGACATAAAATGCCATTATTGGACACCAGTAGCACGTCTGAATTCAGGAGCTAAAAATCAGTGAAAATACTCTGTGTCACTGGTTGTTTGTTTTGATTTTTGCAGGGTTTTTTTTCCATTCAGGTCCAGATCCATCTTTTCCTATTATTTCCCAGCTTCTGCCATTTTATCATTCACTAAAGGATTTGAGAACTCAGCAGAAACATTTTGATACACCATCTACTTAGCAGTGTTACTTCTATGGCTGTATTCTGTGGACAACCGTAATAACCTACCTTTTGTGTAGCAACCCTTTCCTCAAAATGGATGGGGGAAAAAAATCCTTTATATGGTAACTACTGTTTTTCCTCATTGTTTACCTGATTTTCCAAACTGCTTAGCAGCTTTGAAGAGCACAGACTGAGCAACAATCACCTAAAATTCATGTACTTTCATTTTTGACAGGAATTTAGGATTTTCAGTAAATAGGTTAAAAAAACTGATTTAATACTTTGCAACTTTTTAGACTTAGCTAGCCAGATTGCAGCAAGGACAATATTCATCTGCATTTACTAAGAAGCACAAATTAGCTCCCTCAGTGGGAATCTCTCTCATGCTCAGCATGGAAAACATCAGGTCCCTTCAGCGGGGAAACACCTACCTCTGCAACTCTTAATTGCAACTGTTAATTGTCGGGCTGGAAGTGCTGGCTGGCTACAAACAGGAGCTGTAGATGACAAAGGGAAGATGAAAAGAGAATAAAGGCAGCAGCCAAGTGCAAAGCCGGTGTGCT
The DNA here is from genome assembly GCF_000708025.1 of Charadrius vociferus. NCBI lineage: Eukaryota > Metazoa > Chordata > Aves > Charadriiformes > Charadriidae > Charadrius > Charadrius vociferus. The sequence continues at coordinate 607,350 of NW_009661367.1, read as the reverse complement.
CTGGGGGGCAAAGCCGTGGGGACGGGCAGCCTGGGGACACAGTAGGTCCCCGGCAGAAGGGCCAGTCCCAGCAGAGTTTGGAAATGCAGCAGGTTACGTGTGGAAGAGCCGAGTTGGGAGTCAGCTGGGGGATGAGCCCAAAGCATCCGTGGGACTGTGCTCCTTGCAGTCCCCAGCACATCCATGCTTTCTTCTCCTCTCACACCTTCAAGCTGCAAGCCAAGTCCAGGATCGGCTAGACAAAAGGGTGTCGCGGGAAGGTGATGAAGGAGAAGGCTGTGGTCTACCCTGGCTACCGGGAGGAACCATGCGGGGTGTGCGTGGAGCTGCAGGCTCCGTTCTGGCAGAGCTGCCTGTGCTGCTCAGCCACGGATGCAGGCATGGGTTACACTCAGGCTACCCTTCCAAGGGTTTAATCACACGGGGGGAGATAAATGTGTTTTAATGATGAACGCTTCGGTGCCAGGGCAGGCTTTTACTGAAAAGAAAGGATGCCATAGCAATTATCTTGGATGCCTATCAGGGAACCTACAGCTCTTTGCCACGTTGTACAGGTGTTGGGAATAAATTTAAATTGGTTTGTCTCCACCACTAGTCTGAGAAACATCTTCCAAAATGGCTCAGGGAAATAATAACACTAAAACTGCTAAGAAAACTAAGGAGGTCTCTGATTGTTTTTTCAATTACTGTATTTTCAGGAAGAAAAGAAATCTCTTTACAATTACTTCCATATGAAGACTTGATTTTCTCCGACATTTGATCTTTGTCCAGTTCAAAAACCTGGGCAAGTGGAGGAGAGCTCATTTTTAACAGGAAAAGCTTTCGTTTTAATCATTCATGATCTCACAGAGAAAGCTACCCTTGGAAAAGGTTTGATTTTATCAGGTGGGCATGAACTGGGAAGCCAATATCCACATGGGAGAAGTTGAGTTTTCTCCATTCTCACAGGTTTTTCAGTGGACAAAGAGAAGAAACATCCACATGCTCAACCAAATGCACTTTCAAAGCCGTGTAAAGACGTATTGTTTCTCAAACATTTTGCTTAAAAATAGAAGCAGGGAATGAAAAAAGTAATTAAAAATTAGTGTCACTCCTTCAAAAGCAATTTCCTTCAGAGAAACACTGTTTCCTGAAAAAAAAGGATACTTATTTTTGGAATTTTTTCATGCTACTCCAATTAACACCGCCTAGACAAAAACTCTTGTTTCTGAGTATAGGACAAATGTAGCCAAATCCACGCATATTGCTTTTATTACATTCCTATGGCATCAGATATGGATCTTGAAGCAGTTTACTTGCTGCTTCCCAGGCTTCTGGAGGAGGACTGAGCCACCTGACACTTCTGTCCTCTAGCAGATCTAGTGTCACGATTTAAAAATCCCAATGGCAATTTTCCTGGGTGAAGCGTATTTATGACCCACCTCAACACAGAAGATATATTCTTCTTAGACATTTGCTGATAGCACTACTTTTCTTGGCACGCTTAGCAGAAATAGGTTTAACAGCTCCCACCATGAATCTGCCCCCCCTTTATATTTCCTTCCCCCACCACACTGAGGACCTTATCTGGACAGTGGTTTTACCATGCAGCCCCAGAAGTATAGCTGGAGGAAGCCTTGGTACCAGGTGGTATTTGTAGTTTGACCTTGGGTTCCTCCATACTAACTTTGACATCTAGATATTTTTATCTTAAAATAGGTACTAAGATGGTTCATATGGGCTGTCCTCTGGAAGTTCCTGGTGCTTTGAGTTCCTCTGCAAGGAGCAGCTCAGATTTGGCTAGCTACCTGTAATTTCTCAGCTCATCAGCAGCACTGTGAGGATATCAGAGCTCCGTTGCCCATGCATATCTTTTTTAAGTGCAGGAAGTGAAGAGGGGACCACCACTGTCTCTGGACAGTCCCACCATCTAAACTGGGGCCTCTACACCAGTGTGAACATCAAGCACACGGTCCCTCCTGGGATTTGGTTTGTGCCAGAATTCAAAGCAGCTTTTCTTGCTCCACGAAAGCATGATCAAAGCCTCCCTCCCTTGAGCTGATTCCAGCAATATTCCTCATCAAAAAGCAAGGGAAAAAAAAAAACATATTTGCCTGTGGTTGTCTTCTAAATAAATCCCCCTATCTCAGGAGTCTTGGGGCTGCTGTCTCACCCCCAATCAGCTTCAGTGCTGCTGGTAAGATTATTTTCTCTTCATCACCTTTGGAAAAAATCCCCCTATTGTAGGAATTTGAGATGTTTACATCTGCTTATCTTCCTCCTGATCTCAGGATTCATATAACATTGCGGCTCCCTCTTTAGCTGTATCATTAGTTCTGCACAGATCACCAAGAAAAGCCTTCTTGCAGAGCTTTGCCTCTGAAGCCAGCCCGGCACTGGTGCCCCAGTGAGAGCATTTCCACCTTTCCCTCCTCTGGCCTCAGCTCCCTTCATTTGTCTTGATAGCTTGCAAAAGATCTCACACACCTGTTTTATTAAGAAACCTGCTTGCAGTGGCTGTAGCCAGACCCCGTTCCCCCTCTACCTCTGTACATAAGGGCGGTCGCATTGGCTCCGAGGTCTGTGTGGGTAGTTCCTGTAAAACATGACATTTCTACTAAAGTTTCTCTTTCAGAGGCACTTGCACCGTTTCCTTTCCAGGCAGCCACCTGGCACCTGCCTGTGCTGAAGACACATGAAGTAAATGTGCATCCCTGACAGTAAATGGCAGTTTCTTTCCATTCATGAGCTGATCAGGCAGAGTGGTGCTTCAACTCTAACCTCAAAGCTAAGCAAGTTGTGCCTGGATGGCACATAAATTCCCTCATGGGAAATTTATAACCTTCTGTGGAGCAGAAGCAGGTTCAAAACACACCTGCCAAATTGCAGGGGACCCTGGTGCCCTGTTACTCAGCTTCAGCCAGGGATGTTCTTGCTTAGGTGTAAAATTGAAATTATCTAAATGCAAGAGAGATGAGACAAAATAGACTGTCCAAAAGCTTTCAATGGTACCTTTCTAACTGCCATGATGGGTGCAGGAAGTTCAGACTGAAGCTCTGACTCCAGTGGGTGTTGTAGTTCCTTGACCCTACTCCAAGTGAAGCAACCTAGAGCTGGGTCGTGTTGGCTGCTGACCTGCTCCCTTGGGTCTGGGTCAGCATCTCATCATTCCCTACCCCAAAAAACAAAATGTTGGATTAGGGTTTTGCATACAAAGCCATACCTTTATTGTCGCAGGGAAGCTACCCATGACATGGTTGTTTCCTTATGTACCTGTAAGACAACACTCTGTGGCCTGATTTTTATGTTCTCTCAACCCATTTAGCAGTGTTGGCAGGTGAGGTGGGAGAGCACTTCAGGGTCAGGGACTGACGTTTCAGTTCACCATGAAGCTTCACGATACATTGAGAGATGTTTCTAGAGTTGTTTGCATCTACACCGTCATGCTGGAGCATTCCCAACTCCTGCTCATCCTCATTGACCCCATACCAATGTCCACTTGGGTCCTACCCTGACGTGGTAGTGGGTCCTACCACTTGGGTCCTACACACTCCCTTGGGAAGCAAACTCAAATGCAGCTGAAAAGCTTGTGTATGTTTGACTTCTATACCTTTGCCCCATGAGGTCTTGGCACACCAGATCTGGGTCCTATAGTGGGGACTGTCTGCCAAACCTAGAGCCAGCACCAGTACCTGTAGCAGCCTGAAGTTGAGTGTGGTGCCTGGGAGAGCCCGTCCTGATGTGTCCAAGACCGATGGAAGCACTCCCCAGTGGCATGACATGCAAGGCATGTCTGTGTGGGGTACCCTGGGCACTGCCCTCTGCCTCATCCCAGAGCATGCACTGTCATATAGCCCACCACCAAACACCCCCTCCATGGCCACTTGGCAAGAATTTGGGGATTGAAGTCACCCTATGATGCCTGCCTAAGGAGGGCTGCATAACCCAAACAGCAAGGGGAACACAGTGTTGTTCAAAGCAGAGGGGTGGCAGTGAGGCTGCAATGCCCCAGCTCAGCAAGTATTCAGGTCTTACAGCACACAGCCATGGCCTGCCCACCAGTAACACCAGTTATGGTGCTCAGGGACATGGCAGTAATCCCACAGCATCAATATTCCATGGGACTCACTAAGCAGAGGGTATCAAAGGAAGAGCACCTTTCTACCAGTCCCATCAGTGTCTTATGTAAAAGTTAAAATTACCTTCTCTACCCTGTTCTTGATCCTCTTAAATCCTACCCCAATTTGCTGGCCTGGGAATGACGGCCAGCACGCTCACCTTCTGCAGATCCCTGTCAGAGCTGGTGCCTTCAACAGCTCGCGTCTGCCCTGCACCAGAAGAGCTAACACTCATCTGCCTGTGCGAAAACACATTTTAATTGAGCAGCCCTGCTCACCCAGGAATTTAGCTAAGTCTGTAAAGCTGCTTGCTTTTATCTGTGTATGCTATTCTGCCAGTCTTGATGTTATCTGCAAATTTAGATTTATTTTTAGATAATTGATAGAAATGTTGAAAAGTACAAAGGCTTCACTGTTTCCTTGAGATCCTGACAGAAATGTCCCCATTCAGTGACAGTTTTGTGTTGATTACTAGTGTTTTGTAGTCTGTTGTCACTTCCCAACCCATTTAACATGGATTAGGTAATGCCCAATACTAATGTTTAAAAACAGAATATGATGTCAGATCCCTTGCAAAAGCCTTTTATGGGTTATATCTGTCAGCTCCACGCCGAGGGAGACTTTGGTGCCATGAAGCCCAGCTATTTTCTCAGTGTGTCCTGCTTTATTCACACCATATACAACTGTCCTTGAACCTCATGACCAAACAGCACAGAAGCAAAATTCAGACTTCAAGCTCCTAGAACCTCAGTCCAAACAGGAATTCGCTCTGCCCTGAGGACTGGTCCTGC
>NW_009661367.1:566951-602389 GCF_000708025.1 Charadrius vociferus | reverse complement strand
TGCTGAAGCTGCACTCCTGTATTCTCAGTCTCTGCTCCTCTTGAAGAAACTCTCGTGGTACTCCAGCAGTAGCACAACCGTTCTGCAAGATTTTGACCTGCCCCTGCTGCTTTTTTCAGCACGCCCCTATGATGCTATCAGGACAGTGAACAGGTTACCCCCGGGGAGAGGGGAAAGGAGCTCTGCAGGGACCATGCTCAGCAGGTCAGCTGTCGCCCCGCTCCCCAAAGCCAGCCTGGCTCTGACCCCGAGACCGTTGCAGCATCAGGTGATGCCTGATGCATCCATGCATCCCTCCAGCCCTGCAGTGCCCTACCTGGTCCCTTCCCACCATGCAGCTCCGCTCTCGCTGTCCTGCCTACCCCACCAGGCTGGAGGGATGAAGGCAACTCTGATGGTCTCCCTCTGGCAGCCTTGTCTGGGCTCATTGCAATTAAGTCTCCCTCCTGTCCACTGACTCTTTAAAGGTGTAAACACGGGGCTGTATGAGTGCTTGGAAGCAGTCCAGGAGGAGCTCGATGCGTCAGGATGCAATAGGCACTTACAGTGGGGATTTTTATTTTTTCTTTTTATCATCAAGCTCAGCTACAAACAAAGCTTTAATTAATTCCTCCGCAAAGTTCTGCTGAGCTTGTGGCCTCCAATTCTTCTGGGAGGCTAATTAACCTGATCCTCTCCCTCTGTGCTCCTTTCTCAGGATTGTCAGTTTTCACTTGTTGAATCTTAATGCCTTTCACTGGTGTAACAATCTGCTCCTGTTCACCAGACGCCTCTCGCCCCCAGTGCACAGGCTACATTTCTTTTTTGCCTGCATGAGATCATGCTACAGCTGCTTGAAAAACCACACAGCTCACACTTCTTTGCAGGAAAAATTGACTTTTTTCAAAATTTCCCCTTAGCACTGGAAAAAGAAACCGCCCAGGAATTTCAGTTTTCCACTAAAATTTTCAGTTTTCAAAAGCTGTTAGTTTGGTTTGTTGGTTTTTGTGGTTTGGTTTTTTTTTTTTTTTTTTTCTGTGAAAGTTAAAGTGCTGTGGAACATGTTCCTGTTTCAATGTTTTCAGTGAAAACTTGAGGAAAAAGAAACCAAACTGATATCGCACAGATACAGATGTACGCAGGCATTTTGGGCAAAAGCCCATTTTTCAGGGGGTGGTGGTGGTGACTATTTCACTTGGCTCCATCTTGATCAAAAGCCCATTGATTTCAGGCGTGAGGCACCCAGGCTGTTTTCGACATGCATCTCCAGCCTTGAAAAACATTCCCTGAAGCTGAAAAAGAGAAGCTCATAAAAGTAATTGAGATGTTTTGGAGACTGTGCTTTTAGTCTTCCTGTGACTCAGTTCCCTGAGGTTGATGTAGGAGCGCTGAGCTTTCCAACCCGCCCCAGGAAGTTACAGTGGGCATAAAAATGCTTGCAAAGCTTCAAGACACTGATGTGCGCCATGAGGTGGTGGCCATGGAATTGCTGAAGGAAGAGGTGTGGGGTCCAAGTGCAGGGGAAAAAAATGGCACCCCAGAACTAGGGAATTAAGTGTGGGACGTGGCATCACTGTGGGATACGAGCGCCAGACCCATGTTTGCACCTTGTGGGAAAGCCACAGCCACTTGGTTCTGTAGAAAAGCTAGGTGCTTTTAGGACAAGGTGCTGGAGCACTCCCCAAGTACAGGTGGGCTTTGTTTAGTCACAACTCACAGAGATCACCCTCTGCAGCAAAGCATACCAACATTTTCCATGAGGGAAAAACCTCCCGAGATGCTATAGCCTACAGACTACGACCCCCACCTAGGAGGGATTTCACAACAAGCTCAATATGCAGCTGAGAGGAGCAGGGCGGGTTGTCCTGGGAGCTTTCTTCACCTCCAGCATCCCTCTCCCCTGGCTAGCCACTGGAGAGATTGTTCTCCTGAAGAACAGAAGCAGAGGAGGGACCAGACCTGCATTTCTCGGCAGAGCTCCCAGGGCAGGGCCGGTGTGAGAGGAGACGGCCTTTGCCTGACTCTCTCAGGGACCAGCACCTAAGTGCAGGCTGCTATCTCCAAGCTTTTGCTTCCACTGGAGAAACCTGAAATAGAATCAGTTTAAAAGATTTTTTTTTTTCTTTTGGTTGAACATGCAGTTTTCCTCTTCTCAGCCCTCTTCAGGGGAAAAAAAAAAAAAAACCAAACCAAAACAAAAACAAAACAAAACAAAAAAAAAACAAGTGGAAAAACACTGACATTTCTGAGTCCAAACTCTTTTGGCCACTTAATGCCTCGAAGATTATTTGCATGTTGGTATCATTTATACCACTCTCATTAGAGATGGCTGGGAAATGCTGCCTGTTAGCTGAATGTTTGGGAAGGAAAAGAATAGAAATATCACAATTTGGCTTTTTTTTTGTTGTTTTTTTTCTTGGGTTTGCTTTTTGGTTTTGTTTTTGTTTTTAACCTGTATGGCATCCTCAAAGCAGTCAAATCACAGAAATTTTGTTTGCTAAAAGGGAGGAGGTTGGCAGTGAATGACTTTCTGGCAGTTTGCTGCTCTGACAAGCCAAATCCCATATGTGTTTTGAGCAGATCTGAGGGCAGCAGAACCAAATTCTGCTCTCCAAATGCCCTGCTCTCCAAGCACCTGGAAAGCGCTGCCTACAAAGGTGTTAAAATAACCTGCCTATTTTACAATGGTTTTGAAAACGTCCAGGACCGGCTGGGTAGCACTCAGCTACCATAGCAATAAGCACCGGGCCATTTATAGCGCTATATTCAGAGCAGGGCTGGGTGAAAGAGGCCACGCATTAAGCGGTGGCTGTGGAAAGGAGAACAGAGCAGTGGTTCCACCCTGAGTGCTCTCCAGGTTGAGTGAGGTGAGGCCGTGTGGGAAAATTCTGAGATCATTTAGCATCATCTGAAGGCACGCTTGCAAAGAGTCTGCGGCAATACTGCATGGGGATGCAGCCCTGGTCTTCCTCCTTCTATAGCATTTGATTGAGCACCACCCTACCGCAAGGTCGCTCTTCAAGCCAGGCTTTCCAGCTACAGATGTCCTTCTTGTGTGTGGCAAGTGTGCATCTCCAAAATTGGCTCAGACCTGCTAAATTCCACTGTTAATGCAATATGAGACTAAATGCAAAGAAGAAAAAAAAAAAAAAAAAAATTCGGGAAAGATGCCGATTGTTGCTCAGTTAAGGATTTAAATTCTCTGCATATTATTTGATGAGCCCTGGATGGAAATGCAGCAGTTTGTGTCCAAATCACACTTCTTCTCTCACCCTTTAAGGCCACCTGGGGCATTTTACCCACTCAGAGCCTCCCATGAGTAATAACATAAGGCTGAGCCCTTCCTAGAGAGGCTGAGGTCTGGACGAGATGTACCTCACAGGAGCTTTGCCTCTCTCCATAACTCTGGTGACACAGAGGGGTAATGACTCTGTTAACCTCTCTGCTTTGGCTAGATGTTGCTGTTGCAGGTTGTGGCGAAGGATGGAAGAGGTCCCAGGAGTACTAACGTAACAGCCTGCCAGCCCAGCAGCGTGGTCCTGGGTATCAAGGTACAAACATCCTTCCAGGGACTGGTCCCCTTCCCCTGGTGAGCCTCCTACGGCCAGAATAGCGCTTGGACTTTGTCCCCCCAGGCAGCCTGCAGCCCTCTCCTACCCCTCCAAAACCAGAGACGGCACCTCTGAGTGCAGGTGCCCAGATCTCAAGTGGGCTAACACAAGGCAAAACAGACCTGGAGGAGTGAAGAGGGGGAGGACAGACTTAAAATAAGATTGTTGGGGAAAGCAAAAAAAAGAAAAAAAACCAACAAAAAACACCACACCACCACACACCCTCTCAAACTCGCATGTTTTGAAAATGTGTGAGTTTCTGTGAGGCTGCAGAGATGACAAAGGAGCTCCAGGGAATGGGTCTAGGGAGAGGGCCTCCAAGGAAATGAGAAAGCCCCATAGAACAGCACCGCTTTGCAAAGGCCCTGCAGGGGTGGAGAGGGATGCCAGTTATCCCATCACAGCATATTAGTGCACTTTGTTTCTATATTATTGTCCTCCTGTTGCTAGAGCCATTAAAAACTGCCTCTAAATAGCTCGGCGTGGTGATTTACTAATTGAGTTAACTTGGCTGCAGTGGCTCTGGTGCTGAAGGATGTGGTTTGTGATTAGATAAGACCATTGCCCCTTTCGAAATGAACAACACATTAAGAGGTTTTTCTAGGTCATGCTAGACTGCTCAGCACAGCACTCTGCCAAGCACCGCAGAGCCCAGGGCCCGTGGCCCCAGCCCAAGACAGACAGTCATTACAGCTAATGAAGGTCTGTGCTGTCTGTCCCCTGGAGGAGGCACAGAGCCTGAGAAAAACCCAGGAGCATCTTCAAGCTGGAATCAGTCTCTCCTGCCTCAAGGTCCAGGGAAGGCCAGCTCAAGCAACTTGGGCTTTCCAGGTCCTGCTGCACAGGTAGTGAGTGAGGGGTCTCCATGTTCCCAGAGGAGGCACGTACTCACATCTCCCCACAAGATTAAACTCTGCTTGTAGACCTCAGTTCAGAGCACAACAACGCTGTGGCATGATGGTCTTTCAGGGCAAAAGTCACTGCTCCCTTCCCTGCATTTTTCTTGCTGTTTTCTTCCCCAGATCTGCCAGCACCACATTGACCTTGCCCAAACCACTTGTTCCAGGAGCAGCAAATGTTGGCTCAGATTCTTCCTCACTAGGACACATCTCAGATGCATCTCCAAATTGTTAACAACTAGCACAGACCCGCATCAGGGGGGATGTGGCAGCTCCAGTCTGTCTCAGTTGTGCACCAGCTGCTGCACAGAACTCCTTGGGCTGCCCGCAGGGGAGTTGATAGAGTTGATGGATCTTGCTGCTCTTCCATGCACCTGCCTATACTGTTAGGTGAGCTAGTTCTTGAGTTCACATGGGGGCCAGCCTCCTTGGTTGTCCACACCAGCCAGCACTGGCGAGCATTTAGCTCAGCTTTGTTGAATCTTCCCTTGGCAGGAAGACACAGGGCTGCATGGGGCTCAGTCACAGCAACAACCCACAAGCAAGTTGTGGAATGCTGAGGTCCCCAGCAAACCTCAAGAGCTACACCACTCCACAGAAAGAGTCAGCCCGAAAGGAAAATAAGATGGCAGCATGCAGGTATGTTCATTTAGGTCTACCCCAGTGATTCTCAGACCCTTGTGTCCTCCAGCTCAGACTGACAAAGGGTTTGAAGCAACCCTACATTTCTAACATCGCAGAAAAGGATTCTTCTTCCCTTGGTAGTGCTGAGGCTTACACCTTTGCCTGCACCACTGTTCCAAAGGAGTGGCCAAGGGAACTGCAGGGGACAGGCATGGGGGAAAGCAAAGCTGGAAAAGGGCTGGGGACAAACCATGAGGAAAGAACTCTGCAGCCAGGGTCCTGGAGCCACCATTTCAGGAAAAGGCTTTCAGCCATGGAGATGCATTCGAGGAGACCTCCCACCAGTAAGCAGCTCCTGTGTCACACCTGCCTATGCCTGCGTTCCTCCACGCTGGCAGCAGTGACTGAATCTGCCCAGCTCAAAGCACAGAGGGGAGCTGCAAGACATCAGAGGAGACAAAGCTGCTCTTCTGGCAGCTCGAGCACCGGCCAAGCGGGTGTACTGGAACATGAAATAAAATCCCGTTTAACAAGAAGCCTGAAAGTTTTTAAAAAGTGAAATAATCTCGCACGGAGCCTGGTTCCCCCCTGTCAGCCGAGAGCTTCAATTGGCAGCCAGACGAGCACCTGTCAGGGCTGGGCTGGAGTCATTAGCAAGATCAGAGTCCTGGCAGAACAGCGGGAGGCTGGACGAGATGACCTAATTTGCGTCCCTTCTAGCTCAAAAAAGTCTGTGATGTATTTTTAATGAAGCACACACAATAAACTGCTAACATAATATTAGAGGCTCACTTCAAAGCTCAAATGGGCAGGGAAATCAAGGTGAAAGTTTCTGAATTCATCATTATTATGTGTCACTCATCTTCACTATGACAACCCCTGGGCACACTAGATGCTCCCTTTCCAGTCTTTGGTACGTGGTTTGGAGCCCACCCTCCTCCTCATTTTTTTCAAGCAAACCAGAAAGAACCTGAAAAGTATAAAGCTTGACTAGACACCCCTTATACATATACACATTGTTCCAGCCCCACAAAAGGTTTTGCAAGCAGCAAAATTTAGTGACTCTGAAGAAAGCTGGGGTCATACCTTAGACAAGCTTCAGGCCACCTGGGTTGCCTTTTGTTCTGCTGGCCCCTTCTCATCATAGAGCTTGTGTCTGTAAGGTTTGTGGTTTCATAAGATGTGTCAGGGAGCAGCAAGAGCAGGGCTGCTCCCTTAGGGCAGGCAAGCCAGGAGCAGAGCAGGATCCCACAGTTGGAAGGGGCCCCACCAGCCACAGCCTGTTCCACAGGACCTGAGTGAGGAAACAAGACCAAGATATGGTGGCCAGGTCCAGCCAAGAGCATAAGGCAATACCAGAGCAATGAGGCAGGTCCAATGTGAAGCCGGGAAGTCAATTGACAAGTCAGGACCAGGTCCGGTGATCACCAAGCGGTTCCATAGTGAGGTGACAGTCCAAGGTCAAGCAACAAAATCAGCCCACAGCTGGGGTTCAGAGCAGCAGCGCTCTGTAGCCAGGCAGGGACGTGACTATGGCTGAGCTGTAGACCAGTGCTCCTCCAGCATGGCTCCAACAGGGACTGAAAGCACCAGCCTGAACATAAATAGAGCTCCTGGGCTCACAGTTTGGGTGGAGACCCCAAACAATGCTGATCAGGACCATTAGGACCTATTAGTTAACTCAGGGTCCCGGCAAGATGTATGAGCTGCACCAGTGATATAAAAGATACAACATCCATGTGTTATCATTTTCTCCTTCCCAGAACTATTAGGCCAGTCTGGCAGGAGAAAACAGATCTTTTTCCCCACAAACATTCATTCCTTCTGGAATACCCCCTGTTTCACCCAGTGATTGGAATAATCCTTTAGGCTGTTTATAGATCACAACTCTGATGGAAACAAGCAATATACTCCAAGGGTGGAAACAAATCAGAAGCTGAATGCTCCTCTGACTTCATGTAAATATTCCTGACCTCTCCAGGTTACAAAAGTTGGCCAAGAACAATCTGGTCAAAGACCAAATCACCTCTCAGGTCCAACCAAACCAACAACGCCGCAAGAACTTACCAACATGGGTCTGGAGGGCATTGGTATTGAACCCCTCTGGTGAGCTGCCATTGCTGGAAACACTCCTAGAAGTGACAGACAACCTCAAAACATACATAGTAAAGTTAAATGTCCCAGTGTACTTTCCATCCCCACCCCTAACTCATAGAAATCAGGTGTGCATATGAACGCATTCCCAGGCCTCCTTGTTTGGGAGACTTCAAGTCGCTTTCCCTTCACCACCCTTCATCCCCACCAGCCTCATCCCCACAGCCTCAGCCAGGTCAGTCTGGCAGCAAGGAAGGGGCAGTGAGGAGTAAAAAAAAAAAAGAAAAGCATATAGCAAAATACAGAATTTAATAGTCTTACTTGGAAATCCTGTTAAAATTCCAACTTTTACTGCCCAAAGCAAATGGGAACATTTAGTCCTAGCGTCTTGAAGAAGTCAACTTGAAATTTGCATGAATGTCATGAATGTGAGGAGCGTGCCTGTTACCCAGCCTTGCTGCATCTCGTTTGAGCTCAGCCTCTAATTGTCATGCAGAAATGGACTGAGCCTTCCAGGTAAGCTGGTGTTAATTTCACTGCGGGGCGGAGGGGAGGATGGAGACAGCTAATGAACGAGCAGAAGTGATTGATTCCTGTCTCAGTGTCAGGACACCGAACGGCTGTTTGTCAAGAAACAAGAAAATGTCACTGGGATTTGTAAGCGCTTGTAACTATTACATAAAGCACTTTGACTAAGAATCACATAAGATAACTTTCCGAGACTGCTGCTCTGAGAGTGTGTTAATACAACCACTGGCTCTTCTTGACATTTCTGCAAACAACTTATAAATATTCCATGGGAGCGGCTGCTCCTGCTGCCGCTGTTGTTGCGGTTTGAATGGAAATACCAGGGGAGAAAAGAGCAGCTCTGCCCTTATTTAGCAAGTGTGCAGCTAAATAAGAGTCCTCAGTCAGCCCACTCCAGGGCTTTGCTCCAGTGAAAACAAAAAGCAGTCGAGCAACCTGTCCTTCTCCTGCTAAAGGAAAAGCTTGGATGCGTGTGAAGACCCAACGCAGTCTTGGGCCACCAGCCCCTCTGCACCCAGATAGGTGCTGGGAAGGGGGTTAAATGACTCACCCGAGGTCTCATTCTGTGCATGCTCAGCCAGAACTGTCTCTGTTGCTTTACCCCAAAGGCTGAGGCTAAACACAGAGTTCCTCAAGCAGGGCAAGGCAGCGACGGGGGAGGCTGATGTCTGATGGTCTGGGGGGAGCAGCTCCATGTGTATTTGGGGACTGTCTGGGATGGGTGCTGTAAAAGGAAGATGCCATGACACTCCTCACGGACACACTGGTGCATAACGCACCCTTCTGCTCACAGGCAGCAGGGAGGAATCGTAGAATTGTAGAATGGTTTGGGTTGGAAGGGACCTTACAGACCATCGAGTTCCAACCCCCTGCCCTGGGCAGGGACATCTCCCACCAGCCCAGGTTGCTCCAAGCCCTGTCCAACCTGGCCTTGAACACCTCCAGGGATGGGACATCCACAGCTTCTGGGGGCAACCTGCCCCAGGGGATCACCACCCTCACAGGAGAGAATTTCTTCCTAATAACTCATCTAAATCTCCTCTCTTCCAGTTTGAAGCCATTCCCCCTCATCCTATCCCTACATGCCCTTGTAAAAAGTCCCTCTCCAGCTTTCTTGTAGGCCCCTTCAGATGCTGGAAAGTTGCTATAATGTCTCCCCCAAGTTTTCTCTTCTCCAGGCTGAACAACCCCAACTCTCTCAGCCTGGAGAAGTGCCCCTCAGCCCTTGGGACAATGGGATGGATCACACAGCAGATCTGTTGAGAGATGCTACTGTGCTCCTGGGCCACGTCAGCTGTCCATGCTGTGAACCTCCTGGTCCTTCTCTAGAGGTGCTGTATCTAACTGCACTAGAGAGGCTTGTGCAGAAAGCAGAGCAGGACCGTACAGCTCAGGCAGCAGCAGACACGTGCAGTGAGTTGCAGGAGTGCAGGTTTACACCCCACTGACCACGACCAGCCAATAGGTGCAGCTTCACTGTTCTAAAATGTTAGCTCCCCACTCACATGGAAAAGTCCAGAACACCATCCTCATACCAGATTCTGCAGTTGTTGCCTTTCTGCTCTAAATCCAAGCAATAATACTCAAAACCATCCCCAGAACAACAAATGCAAGTAGGAGCCAGCCACAACCACACCACCACAAAGGAGCTGAGCCATGAGCACACCACTGCCAACAGACCCGACCCACAAATAAACCACTGCAGATGGACCCTGACACAAGTAAACCACTGCAGATGGAGCCGCCCACAACCGAAATGCTGCGAAGAAGCCCAGCCCGTGACTCATCCCAGCTAGCGCCCCTGTGATGGTGTCATGTGGAGTGCGGCAGCCTATCAAAAGCTATGATTTCATCCCAAAAGACGTTACTGTTTTTATGCTTGATGACAGCTGGGCCTTTCTGGTACCTGCTGACCTAGAACAAGTCTCTCAAACTGTACTGAAGGTGGGTCATTGCGAGATTTGAAGTGCCTCATCCTTTAGTGAGTGGGCAGTGTATACCTTTATTTTCATCGTGCCTCTTTGCCAAGTCTCCATTATCCCTATTTATAGATGCCCTGGGAAGCAATTCCATTAAGTCTCACCTGCCTCAGCATTTCCCTGTGCGGTGCCCTAGTTATGGCACAAATCAAGGGGTCTCTAATTAGTTAGCCAGATTCAAATGTTCCCCTTTACAGGGAAGGTGTCTGCATAATTTTACAGATTCCTTGCCTTCACCATGGTAGTACCCAGAGTTCATGCTATCTCTGGAGCTTCCCATCAGCAATCGTGACACCGTGGTCCAAAATCATTTGCCTCTCTTGCCTGTTCTCTGTTCTCCTGCCCACCCCCATCCTCAATGACTCTGGGGTTTTTTTATCCTTTCCTGATTTTGAGAAGGAGGCAGAACGGCAATAGCTCTTCTCCCTCACTGTCTACTGATAGGGAACTAATCCAGAAACTCTGCTTTGAATTAGAAAACCTTCCAGCCTTTATTATTTCTATGCATCATGTTTGTTGTAGCAAAACTCAGCAGCTCAGATAATCTTCTCCATGTCAGAGCAGAGATGTGGAAACACTGCTTATTCATAAGGTTTAGGAGATCCTGATTAGGAGCAGAGATATCAACCCTGTGGAGCCACGGGCAGCTGGGCATTTGCCCCCTGATCTTCTATAAGCTATTGGGGAAGGATGGGGCAGGGATGCCACCTGCCTGCAGACCGGGGCCAGGGTAAGAAGCAGGTAGTCGTTCTCACAGACAGGTAACTACTGCCAGAAGCAGGTTCCTGTCCCTGACACAGCATTGCCAGCTCTCAGCACTGTCCTGAGTCTTGTGAGATGTGGTGTTTCTCTGATGGTTACCCGACTCAGAGGAGCGAGGAGACTTCAGCCTCAGATGAGAAAAACTTGGAAACATGGTCTCCAAAACCAGTATGCAGCCAAGCTGAACTCAGATAAGCTTCGTTAAGAAGCCCCACATATTTAAGCTGGTTTTAATTTGGGGACCCGAGTAATGTTTTTCAGCAGCCAGAGAGTCACAGTGCTGCTGTCTGGGAGGACCAGCTTGGAAATGGGAGTCCCCTGTCTCAGAGGAAGGGCAGGAGAGGCAAAGGCAACTTGCACGTCCTCTCACATGTGAAAGAAGGAGGAAAGCAGCTGTCACAAACACATTTGAGGCAACTGTAGACTCCTAAAGTCTGAAGCCAAGAGAGACCATTAGCTCTGCCTGAGCTTGTCTCCCTCGGGGCATTGCACTTCTCCCAGATCCCCGGCATGCAGCAAAGTGACTGTTCCTGTAACACTGTTGGGAATGCAATATTCTGTGTGCAGCGGGCAGAGAACAAAGCTACCAAGGTCCAGTGCCTGGCCATGGTCAGCTTTGGCTGGTCTTGTCCAGCTCCCAGCCTCTGCTGGTCGTCTGATGATGTGTTTCCAGCAAGGCTGATGCAGCAGCTATAGCACCAAGGTTTACACCCAGACCTGCGAGGGACATTCAACGCACAGACTTCATCTTCTGAAGGCTTGGAGGGGCTCTGGACAGGGAAAGTGAGGAATCCTCAGGAGATCACAGTTTACACTAGAACTGCTTGAGCTACATGTGACAGAACATCTAAGTCCTTTCCAATCAACATCTAGGATTTCTTATGAACCAGGCCATTAGTGGGGTTTCTTTCACACTGCATTACCCCTCTCTTCCTCTCTAGCTTTGATGAAAAAGGTCTTGCTGATGGAAATGTCATCAAAGTCACAGCATCGCTGTATAAAGTTTTGTGAATCACAGTTGTCCACTAAAAAAGAAAAAGAAAGCTTTCAAAACCAGTTTGATGAAATTACTATTACATAAAATGTCTCCATGTCAGATGTTGCACCTTGGCAGCATGGCAGACAGAGATGGGGACCTCTGGAGTGAGGCTCACATGTGTCAGGCACCTCATTTAGGATGGGACAGATCACCACCTGGGGACACGTGCTTTTGGACTCCACCTCCCCATCCATCCGCAGAGGTACAGTCCCGTCTCCCTGCCCTCTGCAGGAGGACATGGAAGATGGAGGGAGGGGACAGAGGATAAATACACTTCGCATGTTACCATGACAAGGAGGGGCATACTTGTCTCCTTGGCTAGCTTGGAGCCTGGCAGTGCTTACTGGTGGACCTGAAAACCTGGAAAAAGTGTTTATCTTCTGGTATTGTTCCTGCTTGTTGCTAGGGCAAGTGTGGAGCTGGCAGCAAAGAAGTGTGGATCCGCAGAGGCAAATGCTGTCAGAGAAGCAAGCATGAACACAATGTCTTTCCACTGCTACTTGAAAGCCTGTGTTTTGACTACATCTTCAATAGTGGGCACTGCATTATGAAGGGTCTGCATGGAGACAATGCGTAGGGGACACTACGTGCTGAATTGTGCAGCTCAGCCTTCTGTGATGGGGAGTCCATTCCTCCTAGGACAGTCAGGACTGCATCCCTCATCCATCCAGAGCCATTCTGCCTCCTCGCTGTTGACTTTGTTTATTTGATTTCACTCCTGACATCAAGGACGTGAGCAGAAAATTGACTGTGACTTGCACAGTGAGAAAGGAAGAAAGTATCATGAGATGGGGAACAGTCAACAAGGTCCTAAGTCCTGCTGGGTAAATCCTATTTAACTCGGTGACATCTGAGTGTAAAATAGGTCTAAGAATATCTGGAAGACTTGTGCCAACCCCAGCAAAGCACAAACCAGATGCAAAACTGCCTTCCTTTGAAATCCTCCAACCCTCCCTACCCTCACCAATACCAGAGCTCACCCTTTGCCTCTTCCAACCTCCTACAGGTTTTCCTGCTGTCCACTGCATCCCCTTCTTCAATAATTTGTCATTCAAATGGCCTTCTAATGCCTGCAAACACAGAAATTGGCATCTGGACAGCAGGAAATCTAGGAAATTAGCACAAGGGACTCTTCTGGGCTTGTGGCCAATATATAGTCCTAGAAGCCACTGAAAGCACAGCAGAGTCAAGCTCTAGAAAGCAGGAAGAGTGTCACTGGGTTGGCATAAAGCGACTCAGTCCATTCAGGGTAAGTGACAGTAATGTGCTAGTCTGCTTTGTGTTAACCACAGGGAGCACCAAAGCCAAACTCCCTGTGACACTGAGTTGGGCATGGACAAGCCCAGATCTCAGCTCTGTTCAGGGCCCATTTAGCTGCTGTGGGGAAATGACACAACACATAGCTGTTCTCCTGTTCTCTCTTTTTTTTTTTTTTCCCCAGGTTCCTCCTGGGTTTTGCCACCTCATCTGGTTTCCTCATGCCCATAGAGCTGTGGGCACTGGTCCAAGCATTTTGACCACAAGACTCACTAACTGCTGTACAAGGGAGACATGCAGTGTACCCTGCGACTATCACCAAAATGGGAGTTTCCACAGCGGCCCGTCACAGAATCCAGCAATTCTCCTTCTGGCTTTTCTATGGGCTTTGGAGTGGTGCTGACCCCATGGTCAAGCCAGGCTGAGCTGCTCTCTGCTACCGTGCTTCAGGTTTTGGTCTAGGTTTGAATCCCTCAGGAGTCTGAATGATGGGTTTGGATGAGTAGGAGAGGAGAGGGCCTTTGAGCATGCAGGACCTCAGAAAATCCTTCAGCATTGGCATGAAGGGGACAAAACCTAGCAAATATGGCAGAAAGCAGCCGGTAATGTACTGATCACTCACCTGTGCGTGTGGATAAGTATGCACACAAACTGGACATGCATGCAGGCATCAGGATTGTCAAGACTGTCTAGCTTACTTGGGAATCCCAGCACAAGGCACTGACTTCTTGCTTCATCCTTTGGGTAGGACAAAGTATTTGCACCGAAACATTCCTGGCTCCTCTGCAGAGGCTGATGCTGGTCATGGAGATGGGACGGCAGCAGTCAGATCTGCTGGGATCCCAGGGCCATGCTGCACAGCATCTCCTGCCCAGCGATACAGCTGGTTCTGACAGATCGGTCCACATCTCAGTGCCAAGAGTGAGCTCTTCTCTAGTACGGGTCTATGCCACATCTTTTTGGCAGCCCCAGTGACAGATTCGGAGGAGACAGATCACAAATGCAACAGTTTGGGCACTGCCCTCCCTGTCATTCACACAGGTGGAAACGGGCTGTGGCAGAGGTTGAAAGTACCCAGCAACACCCCATGAAGTTGTTGCAGGTGGGCCTCAGATACTGCCCAACTTGCAGCACCACAGTCTCTCTGGGATGTAAGCTATCCAAGCATCCTCCCCTGCTTCTTCCCAGAGTTGCTGTCCCCTCCTCATGAACCATCAAGCCTGGAGCAAGGCTGGCACCAAGTCATGGCCCTGCTGATGTCCTTCACTCCTGGCTTGCGACCGTTCCTCCCTCCTCCACATGTGGTTGTTCTGTGAAGCTGAGAACCAACGCCAGTGCTGTGAACCATGATGGTGGCCAGTGCAGCCTGGAGACCCTCAGTCTGACTTGCACGCATAGTCCGCTAGTGCATGTTCCCAGGACCTTGGTACACCCGCCACACTTCTCTTGCTCTTCTCTGGCCCACACTACATGCCACCTGCATATGAAAGGCTGGTCTTGCATGCACAGACCTCAATACCTCAACAGTCTTCCCGAAGAGAGGAGCACAGAAGAAAATCTATAGTTTGGTAAGGAAAAGCAACCTCCTGGCAAACTCTCTGCCCAACCCTGCCATAACCTGAGTACCCGCAGAGTGCACGGGTGTGCTGTCTGCACTACAAGGAGCACACACCTAGATCTGGGCAGGTGCTTTACAGCCCACTGTGGTGGCATGGGGGCACCCAGACACGGATGGTTTTACTTTCATAGCATCCCAAGGTCAAAAGATGGGGGTCATGCAGAAGATGAAGACGCTTGCACAGCAACTCCATGAAGCAACTCCCTGGTGGCACAGCCAGGAATGGACACCACCTCTCCAGCATGGCCAGCCTGAGCTGCAAGGCCAGGAGCTGTGTGTTTGGGGACATACACCTTATTTCATAAATCCAAGCCTGAGTCCTGCTCCACTCTGGAACTACCTTCTGGCTCATTAATCACAGAGCTGAGTCTAGTTATCTGTGCATATCGGAAGACAAATGGCCCTGCCCGCCTTCTTGGGATTGCTTACTAACGTTCCTCTACCTGCAACCTGGAGTGCTCAGCTCCAAAGGGCTGGGCTAATATTTCCTGCTATTCCGAGCATCCTGAAATATGAATGATGTTGGGCGAATGCGTGGGACAGTTCCAAGGGAAACAGGAGCATTAGCAGAGCTTGTTTCACGCAAGGAAACCCTTTGTTGGCACCAGTTAAAGATTGCATAACCATGCCGAGTATCTCTTATTTATTACTGTCGTGTTAAATGCTCAACCTGCCTTCAGATCACGGATTACTCAATGTCCTTTTAATTTTTCAGCTTTTTAGCTGGTTAGTGTACTTCACCCCTTGCAGAGGACAACCATTTAGGAAAAAGAAATCTTTATTTTATATTTTTTTTTGTATACTTGTACACAAGTAAAATAAAATGCATATCTATATATACTGCAATCTTGTGAAGGAAAAGGTAGCATTCTTTAACAAATGCTGCCCGTAAACATGGTGTGATGGAATGAATACGGAAAAACTGCAATATTCATAAACATAGGATTAAAACAGCATCAAATTCATTACCTCTGCAAATGGGAACCTGCAATATTGTTCAGTGTGATGTTAAGATACAAACAGATTTTAGACATTCTTTTCGGAGCATTTCTTACACTTTTTTTTTTTTTTCTCCTGTAAATAAACAGTATTTCTTTACCATCTGCTGTAGCAAAAGCTGCTTTGTGGGCAAGTGCAGTTCCGAAGACCAAAGGTATAATTCACAGGTTTCAGGACAAATAAATTATGTACATCTTGGTGTTTGTCTATTTTGTTTTTTGTTTTTTGTTTTTTATAAAGGCATCCAGTTAACTTTTGTGTAACAAAGCTTTCTCAGGGTGGATGGTAGTTTTGCTTTTGTTTGCAACATTTATGGAGGTCAGCAAAAGTCTAGTATTAAAGTGTCATCAACCCAGGAAAAGAGTTAATTTTAGCAGAATAACAGTAAGCTCCACACCAAGGGGGGGATCAAAAGGCTTAGGCTGAGCTGTAACGTGGAGCTGTTTCCTTGCTGGGTGAGGCGGCACTGGGCCTTTGATTTGTTCTTTTTAGAGCAGCCCTGCCTCTTTTTGGTTGGGACTGTGGAAGGTTCAATAGGCTCTAGAAATTCTGGTCTCAACTTGGTCAATGGAGGGTCTACAATGCTGGGGAAGGTCCCAAAGGGGGAATCGTTTATCTGCTTGTTGCTGCCATTTTTGGAAGGGTCCGTCTCAACGTACTTGGTTTTGGACATGTTCTCCTTATCCTTGAGAGGGTTGTTGGAGGATGGCCGGCTGCTATGGGAAGAAGGACCTGCCTTGCCTTTAGCTTCATAAATAAAAGACTTATCTATTTCCGGTTGGCAGCACTTTGGGGAGCCGTCATGGGAACCGAGAGGGGGGATCCCAGTCGGCAGTTTACCAGATCTGGTCTTAGTGCTAAAAACACTTGTTCGTATCTGGTTGAAGGAGTCGACGCATCCTTCCAAGTCGGCGCTCTGCAGCCTTTTGAGGTCTCTCCCTGCCAAGCGGGGGGGAAGGTGGCACTCTAGCTCCGAAGAAGATCCTTTAAACTGTTTAAACCAATTCCAGAGAGACCGAGCCTGGCAGTCACAGATCCACTGGTTGCCATTCAAGCGCAAGTACTGCAGGGACACCAGAGGAGCCATAGTTTCCCCTGTGAGCACGGTCAGGTTGTTGTTAAACAGATACAAGGTCATCACTTTTCCAAGGTCATGAAAAGACCGGCGGTGAACCAGGCTGACCCTGTTCTGGTGCAGAAGCAGCCGGTCGAGGTTGATTAGCCCACGAAAGACATTCTCTGACAAGCTCTTGATTTTGTTACCATGCAAAAACAGGTAGGTGAGGTTTGCGAGATCTATGAAGGTGTCATCCAGCAGGTTCTGAAGTTTATTATCCTGAAGGTAGAGATATTGCAAGGAGAACAACCCTCGAAAAAGCCCTGTGGAGAGCTCCAGGAGCCCACAGCGATCCAGGTGTAAGGTGTGGAGGTGAACAAGACCCCGAAAAGTGACAGGGTTGATAGATTTCAGGTTCGTGTTGTCGCTGAGATCTAACTCCTCCAGTTTGTTGAGCCCATAGAAGGCTCCAGGCTCAATGAGGCTGATGTTGTTGGAGTGGATCCAAAGAATCGTCATGTTGCGGCAGGACGTGAAGCTGGTGGACCTCACAAGGGTTATCTTGTTGTTGTGCAAGAAGATGCGCTGGCTCTGGATGGGTATCTCAGTGGGGATTGCTGTCAGTCCTTGCTGCTGACAACTTATTGTAATCTTCGGTTCACTGTAGCATACGCACGCCCCGGGGCAAGACTCCACTTCTGACTGGATGTTCAAGCAAAGCACCAAAATCAGCAGTTTGCTTCCTAAAGGATAACAAAAATAGTATGCAAATTAGCCAGGGTCATGGGAGACCATTTTTCTTTGCAACTAATAGGTGAGCCCGAAAATCACCCTTCTAAGTGTGTTGCCACTAACCGCAAACAACAAGTGCCACGGGAGCCAAACAATTAAAATGCAGAATTAAAAATGCTCTACCACTGAACACAATAGCTAAAATCAATATACACTTGTAGTGACAAAGTCTGAGCACCTCCTCAGCCTTTCACACTTGGGAGGTCTCTGACTTTGGTGGCGAAAGAGCGTGATCATCATTATGTACTTGCATTGTGGCTCCTGGATACACATCTAACATAAGCCCTGTTCCAAAGAGCTTACCTCTGAGCAAAGGGGCTGTCTTCTGGGGGGCCATTTGTCTCTGCCACGGGCACAATTAACTCAGTTCAGCCTATGGGAAAACATCTGCCCAGCTGCAGCTGATGCCTGCAGCCACAGGGTTGTACCAGGCAACTCTGTGTCCCACTCCAGCAGCGCCACCAGCTCCTCGCTTTTCAAAATCATTGAACAACTCTCCAAAACAAGCAGGTGTCCTCAGATTGCACTCAAAATGTAAGACAGAAATGTGGCTTTTGTGACTTTCTATGAACCATTTTGGACTGATCTGGCCTTCCTGTAAGAAATAGCTGTGAGAGATTCCCAGAATAACTTACAGTCAGACCTGCCTGTAGAGGTCTTGGGGCCAAGACCACACGTTCGTTCTCTCGGTCAAACCTTTATGCCACATATTCTTGCCTCCCTTTCTCTCTCCACTTTTTTTCCCTTCAAATCTGTGCAGCCACCAATGAAAATGAGAAAACAGCACATTTTTCCACAGAGTTGTTGTTGTAGGAAATCATTTGCAATGCTTGGTTCAGGGATTTCTCAAAGTTTGCAAGGCAGCAGTTGGTTTCATGTGTCCCAAGCATGCAGGCACCCCACTGGGGTTATAGAATCACAGAACGGTTTGGGGTGGAAGGGACCTTAAAGACCATCTTGTTCCACCCCCCTGCCCTGGGCAGGGACACCTCCCACCAGCCCAGGTTGCTCCAAGCCCCGTCCAACCTGGCCTTGAACACCTCCAGGGATGGGGCAGCCACAGCTCCTCGGGGCAACCTGCCCCAGGGGATCACCGCCCTCAGAGTGAAAAATTTCTTCCTGATATCTCGTCTAAATCTCCCCTCTTCCAGTTTGAAGCCATTCCCCCTCATCCTATCCCTACACGCCCTTGTAAAAAGTCCCTCTCCAGCTTTCTTTTAGGCCCCCTTCAGATACTGGAAAGACGCAATAAGGTCTCCCTGGAGCCTTCTCTTCTCCAGGCTGAACAACTCCAACTCTCTCAGCCTCTCCTCATAGGAGAGGTGCTCTGGCCCTCTGATCATCTTCATGGCCTCCTCTGGACTCGCAGGGTTGACAAGCCCCTGAGAGGAACATTTTTTCATGGTGACAACCACCCGCTTCCCCAGGAGCTGGGCTCCACAGGAATCACAAAGAAACACTTCGATTCCTCAAATTCTCCAGTCCCAGGTGGGATGCAGGGAAAGGGCCTGGAGGACGGGCAGAGATGGGCAGAAGCTTTGCACCAGCATCGTCTTCTGAAAGGGGACTCGGGAGGGAGGATCAGCGTGAACCTCCGGCTGAGAGACCTGCTGTTTCCTACCCGTGGTGGGGAAGGAGGGGAAGACAGGCTGTTTCAGCAGTGCTTTACCACCAATTATCAGCAAGTAATTAGATTGCTTCCTCTAAACCGCATATAGGAGCTAAAATGAATGGGCAGCCACTGTAGCAGTGGGAGGCTCTGTTTGTGAAATAGCACGTGTGAGCAGGGACACGTGTGCCTCCTTCCCGGCTCATCACAGCACCTCTGGCAAAAAGACATGTTCTTCCCCACTGCTGGGGATCTCCAGCCCAGGGACAAACAGCAGCTTTCCCTCTTTGCTGTTGTGGGAGGTTTTTTCTTCCTTGAAAGACTAAAAATATTGTTAAGGTATGTTGATGCCTTATTACACCTTAAGGTAAAATAGCAGAGTTCAAAAAGTCAGGCAGAAAAGGACAATGATGTGGAATGGGATAAAGTGGGGAGACTGGAGAGAGCCCGGTCGCATCCAGCCACGCGTGCACGGTGCCGCACGCCGCTCCCCTGGGGCCAGTTCCTGGGGAGAGTGGCTGCATCTCACAGAAAAACCTGAAAAGCGATCACGTTGCTAATGAAATCACATTATCTCTGCATCAAAGTAGCAACTTCAGACCCCAACAATAAAGTGGGTCTTTCATCATAGGGAAATCTCACCGAACTGTTTACTGCAGTTATGACACAAGTGTCAGAGAAGCCAAGGTGGGAAAGTCGCTTTTCTGCAATAACAGGCTGAGATCCCAGGCCTGAGCTTCAGTCTAGTCAAAATAATTCACTGTGTGCAGCTAATAAATCTGCGGTGATCCAGCAGTCCCATACAGGCAGGAGACTCCTATATATCATAGTCCACATGGGAGAAAAAATACCAGCTCAGCATGCAGAGATAATTTGAGCCTGATATTATTAGCCGCTGAGCATCCCTGGAAGGCAGTGCGTTGGGTACAGTATTATGACACATTCTGGCTGGCTTGTCATGTTTTGACATATCACGTCCCATTGTATGGAGCAAAGTAACACGAGACAACTGAAATCCCCTGCTGGAGACATGTCACACCAACAGGAGCCTCCTGGGAAATTAAAACAATGCTGGCGACTCTCTGACCAGCACGATTCCTCTCCAGCTGATAATGAAAACCTGTAGCCAGAGAAACAGGCCTTTCTGGAGCCTCTCTCTCCAGTTTCGTGATTCAGATGATGTGCACCTGGGTGGCACTGGAGCAAAGAGAGTCACCTCGCTTGGCAACACCACCCACTCCGGTGCTTGGACGGCAGACACCGCTGCCGGCTCCACCGCTCCTCCCCGCAGCTCCTCCCTGCCTCGGCAATACCGCGTGGGCTACAGCCTACTCGGGGAGAATCCAGCCACAACCCAGATGCATCATCCCACACACCTTATAAATATGTGACACGCTCACAGCGGAGTTAATGCAAAGAACCACTCCTATGGGAGAGGAATCACAATGACAACACTCCTGTTCCAGCTCCAGCCAGGGGAGGCGAGTGCATAATAAATATACGTATACACGGGGAGAGAAAGAGAGAACATGAAGCAGCCGGCAAAGGACAAGCCCTGCATATGAATGCCACCCTGCCCTGTGCCATCCCCTCCTGACAGCCATGCCCCTGCACCCTCTGCATCACTTGATCGCTTGTGCCCTGAGCCTGCACCAACAGCCCTCTCCTATGGACAGAGATGACGGGGCTGGGCAGCGAGGTCCTGTCCCAGCTTCTGGGTGTGCGCAGAGCTGGAGGCACGCTGCGGCTTCTCCCCAGCACAGAGGAGCAGAAGGGATGGGGTAAATCCTGCTCCACTGTGAACCACGGCTTTTCTGCTGCCGATGCCCCTGAGGCTGCTGGGAGCCGTGAGTCAGTGGCACTGATAGCTGGCTGCCAGTGGAGCAGCATAGGGAAATTAATTACAGGCAGAGCTAGCCTGTGTGCTTTAATTAGGGACCTGGTGTTCATGAGCTGCTCGGATTAGCTCCTTTCACCGGAGACAGTTACTGTCAGTCATCCCCCAAAGCTTTTTTCCAGTTATTTTCCCGCCGTGCATCTCAACCATGTCCTGACTGGTCCCTGACAAAGCTCAGCGCCCAGCAGTCGTCAGAGCGTCCCCAGCCAACGCAGGGCCTGCGGCAGCTGCAGGAGTAGCTGCGGTCCACAGACCGCCTTGGGAAGTCAAGGTGAGCTTTTCTTCGTGAGCCAGACTGGGGTGTGCTGTGGCAGAGACCGGAGGGACCATGCCTTGGCATTCCCTTGCTCCTTGAAGGAGCTTCCCCACCACTGGTGTTCAACCAGAAACTGTGTCTTGTGCTCAGTGCGTCCCAGACGACAGTGGCCACTACGTGCCATGAGCCATCCAGGGGAATCTTCACACACAACTTTATTCCATGAAGGAGACTTTAGGGTTGTAGCATCTTCTCACCCAGCAGTACAAGAAGCCTCACTGTAGTCCAGGGACTACCTGGAGCAGGTGGCAGAGAATGAAGGAGATGCAGGAATATGCCTGGTCACATATGTGTTGTTTACTATTAACCCTGTATTATTTAAACCTTGCACCAGGATAGTTTCATCTGCCCAACTCCAGGCAAGTATTACCTTGCTTTTTTTCTGACCAGGTGCCAAGTGACCACTTTAGGACACAGATGAGCACAAAGCAGTGTCCTGGGACAGAGTGGTTGCTAAGACCTGGCATCAAGCCACATTAACACCGCCACACAGTTTTAGGAAGGTTTGAAGCACAGCAGAGCTTGTTCCTGTCTGCCTGGACTATACCCCCATATTTTCAGGTAATCTCTTGCTCCAGACCAAGCTCTGCAAGATCGAGACAGGCCAATGGTATCACTGCCCCGTGCCGCCGGGGATGGAGCCCATGAGTTGGAAACAGGCACCTGTGTTGGTGCACAATGTCATGACACAAAGCACAGGCCCAAGTCCCTCTATCCTGAGCTGAGGACCACAGAATGGTGTGGAGCATCACCTCACTGAGCATCGTGCTCTATCACGGAGACGGGGCCATAATGCAGAAGAAGGAGCTGGAGCACTGACCCAGGGACTGTAGTGCAGAGGTCTGTACAGGAACTGGGCACCCTAACACCCATCAGCCAGCCACCCTGGCACAAAAGCAGGCGCTCCACCTTCTTCTGTTCTCCTCCCCACCTCCCCTTGTTCTCCTCCCTTTTCGATGACCTCCTCCTTTCCATCCTCCTCCCCTCCTTCACAACCACCATGCCGCAGGGCTTGTCCAGCTGAGGTGAAGGCAGCACCCAGGAAAACCAGTCCATCTCCAGAGAGGCCGGGACACATCCTGGCAGTGTCCAGAGCCTGTACACTGTCCTGTATGCCACACTGCAGCTTTCTTCCCTTGGCACAAAGCAGAGGGGAAGGATGAAGACCTTCAGAGGGTGGCCAGGCAAAGATCACACAGACACAGCTTAGAACTTGCCAGGAATAATGTGAGTGTTGTGGGCTTCTGCTCCTCTTTGGAGGCACCAAGTGTCCATGATGCTGAGGGGTCTGAGTGGGTGCTGCCCTGAGCAGAAAGGTCAAAGCCCTGGTTGAGGGCAGATGACAAGAATCCAGAGGACCTGGGCAGAAAGAGCTCAGCTACTCCGCAGCCTGGCTGGCACAGGCAAATGCCATCATTTGTTTTCCTGGAGCTCTGGGTTCAGCTCTGGCTGTGGGCTCCTTCCTTTTCCAGGACAAACACACCCTGCCCTTAGGGCAGAAGTACAGGAGATACTCACTGATGTCACAGGGAGGTCAGAAGGTGTGCCTGTTCCCAGAAATACATGCCAAGCCCATCTCCCAGTGGGGAACTACAGCGTCCTTCCCTTAACCTGCCAGATAAAGCCATAGTACACCATGTGCTCCCATCACCACTGCCAACTGACGGACACCAGACCCTCCACCACCTGCTGGAGTCTTCCACCTTGCAGGACTCAACCTTAGTGCCCATCCCGGAGAAAACGGGTCTTGGCGTGGCATCCATTCCCTCATCTCTTAGACAAGAAGCCATTCCCACCCCGTCCAAAACATGATAAATACTTACTGGATAGTTCCAGTCAAAAGCAAAAGATAAAAGAAAATCCAGTACCTGGAACCTTCAGTCCCTCCAAGACTTTGGCTTTGAGTTTAGCATTTGTTCCTCCAGAGCTTTCTTAAAAGCCAGAAACCTCCTTCAGTCAAACTGCCGCACTTCCCCTTTGCCATCTCAGAAGTGTTATGACTCATGGAACTGGGAAGCAATTAAAGAGGGTCCATTATCTGTCTTTCCGCTAGTCCCCTGTGCGATCGCATTGTCAAACATGGCAATTAGAAAGAAAAGGCTCCGGGGGCCTCTAATAGATGCTTTGCAAACTTTTTAAGAGGCCAAAGCAAAATGCAATTTTCTGCAGTTTGCAGAGCCATGGCCTTTCTCTGCCGCTCTGCACTTGTCTCTATTGATTTGGAGATATTATAATGCGGCTTTCCTACAGCGGAGGGTCAATAATCATTTGAATTCTCTCCTGGTTGGACATAAAGGGAGTACTTTACAATACAAAGCCTTTTGCTGATGCACATAGCATTTTGCCTTTGTTTATAGTACGGAGACACTATAGCTGCTTAATTCCCTGTTCTGAACAGGTTATTGTTTGAAATTCAGCACATGGCTTCGAAAGACACTCCGCAAAGCAGCTTCAGTGTCTCCTGCTTTGTCCTGTGGCCAAAGGTGGGTCTGTGTGTGCGAGTGAGTGTGTGCCAAAAGGAAGAGGGCAGCACTTTTATGCATTTCATGTCGAAGAAGAATTGAGAGGTGAATGAGGAAGGAGAATTGGTTTGGACTAGTCTCACCCTAGGCTGGAGCTTCCCCCCCCTGCTTCTGCTGCCTCCTCCCTCCCTCCGCTGCAGAGAGGAAGGCTGGTTCATGGTGGTTCAGCTGGAGTGGCTTGAGGGTGAGGAGCAGAGAAGTGATGCTCTGCCACCACACAAGCACCTGGGAGAAGCATCCAGTGTTACAGGTCTGGGGAACTGAGGACCCAGAGCGGGTACAGAGCAGGTCTCAGCACACAGGTGCCCACAGCCATGTGAGCATCCTCAGGCAGCCGCCTGGCAGCCAGCTGCAGCGG
The DNA here is from genome assembly GCF_000708025.1 of Charadrius vociferus. Lineage (NCBI taxonomy): Eukaryota > Metazoa > Chordata > Aves > Charadriiformes > Charadriidae > Charadrius > Charadrius vociferus. Next base: position 578,449 of record NW_009661367.1, on the reverse strand, counting down.
AGTATTTTGGGGCTGCTGCAGGTCCTGTGGCACATCCGCAGCTCCGTGGGGATGTCGGGGTGTCAGGCACCCCTCCCAAGGTGATCAATCAGTGGGGTCACCGAAGTGAGCGAGCTGACCGCAGCTCCGTGCCTGCTCCGGGGCGCTGCACTGCTCTCCAGGCTCGGCTGACTGGGTCCGCTGCGTCTCCACGGGCCGTTGCTGGAGCTCAGAGTCCCAACTCACACCGAAACACCTACGCCTTGTTCCAGTGCTGAATCCCAGCTGCCTAAAAATAGGCGGCTAATTCCCTTTCAGACACCCTTGAGGGTCTGAGATACCAAAATGAGCTCTCGCAGATCTGACACAGCTCCTCTAGGAGACCTGTGCTCTGCCAGCAGCCAGAGCCAGGTGCAATATAAATGGCAGCAGGTAGCAATAATTAGGCACCTGAACCCCACCCCGAACCTCTATAGGTGCAGTCTCTGATCCCACATGCTCTGGGACTGCATCCAGATCCATTAACCTTTGGGAATGCGGTGCTCTTCACTCCCTTTGGCAGCACAGCCTCCGTCCTGCTCTTTGGTATATCCAGCCTCTACCCTGAACGAGACGGGATTTCAGCAGAAAAAATATCACATGCGGTCAGAAATGAAAGGTCATTTCCGTAATGCATCCAGGCAGGGGATGCAGGCAATAGATGTGCCATTTCCTAACTTCTAGGTGTTCATCTTTTCCACCTAAATCATACTCCTTTAATGTGATTTTTGGACTTAATATTGCAGGGGTATTTTTAAGGGAAGAAGGTAAAAGCAAGTTATATCATGTGCAATTCTTTAGAATCCATCCTCACAAATCTCCAGAGGGGTTTGAATGCTGATTCTTCAGCATCGCTTAGGGCTGAACTACACGACTCATTACGTGAGCTGAGTGCAGCACAAACCTTAACCAGGGCAGCTCCATCCATTCACGGGCATGTGCCAAAGCAGCTCCCGGCCGCGCTCCTCATCCCTGCCAGGGGCTGCTCTCCAGTGCTCCCAGCATTTTGGCAGCAGCATCGGTTTAGCCTAACAACATTTGGGTAGGGTTATACTTTTGGTGGTTTGCCAGCACTTCCCTCAGCAACATCGGGGAGAGAGAAAGGAAAAGGTGATAGTTAACAGTTTATATTTCAGCCAATTTGAATATGAATTTGATGAGGAGAAAGAAGAAAAAAAAAAAAAAAGTCTTGCTGAATTTCAAAGGCTTGCTGCAAGCCAGAGAGGTGTGAAAGAGTCTCAAAGAAAAGGTCAGGAGAAACCTTCATAGGGGAAAATATCAAGGGATTTAAATACAGGAGTCATTAGGTCTCTGTATAACAATAACACTAATATCAATTTCTATAGCCTGGAATGCCCTGTGAGGCCAGGAAATGAGAAAAAGAAGAGCCCTTTAGCCCTTTTCTCACCTCACAAGAAGGTGAGAAGAGCTGCACAGAGTCAGACAAGGGCCCTTTTGGGCTGGTCAGGAACAGAGGCGATACTTGCCCTGGCATCTTCTCCAAGCCCCGGGCAAACAGTGGCCCAGGGCCTGCCTGGGGCAGAATTTCCCTGTCCCCTTGCAGACTATGAAACCTTCTTTCCACTCTCTCAGGCTTTCTCCAAGCCTTAGGTCATTGTATGAATGCTGTCCCCGACATTTTTGCTGTATTTCTCTGGTCCTCTTCACTGCAGGGGTGGGAGGACGACACTTGGGATGCCACTGCAGCATGGACTTACGTAGAGGTTTAGGTGTCTGCTCCGTCCCTTACAGCTCCTGTGCTCTGACTGCTATCACTCGGCATCAAGCTCAGCTTTTCAGAGAGCCCTCCACAAAGTCCCCAGGATCACTTTGCTGAGTGGCAATAGCTCATTTAGAGCCCATCACTGTGTTTGTTTAGGTAAGGGTCTGGGCTGTTTGCCAGTGTACATTACTTTGTATTTATAAATGCTGAATTGCATCTGCCATCTAGTCTGTGGTTATGAATTTTACCGTGAAACCCCTTGCTGCAACAAATCATGTGCCCAAATATCCACTTTCCTTCAAGCAGAAATATTACCATAGTTCACAGTTGTGCCCAAATCTTAAAATGTAAACTGGTTGTAAGCAGTGACATCCTCCTGATCCAGCAGCCAAGGTGCAGCACCATGTCACAGAAATAAGGACTTGGTGATCCCTACCTATCAACACGGGTTAAAGATGGTCATTAAAATGGTTTACATAAAAAGAGGAATAAATGTTGCTCGCATTTTTGACGTGAGGTTATTCTCCTAGGCATTAAAAAGCTGACCTAGTTATCACTGTTCCCTATGGGCAGGCACAGGAAAAGCCTATGGATATCCTGGGCTGTGCCTCAATGAGTGCTCTTGCCAGCCCTGTGCTCTGCCACCTCACCTGGTGGGATGAAGTCTCTGCCAATTCTATCAGCAGAGGCAGAATTTTCAGCTGTTCTTACGTAAGATGTAATATATCTGCGTGTTTTCCATCTGTCATGTTTCCAGCTATCGCATATCTGGAAGCGAAAAGCTTATGACCTTTTAAAGGGAAAGGATTATGACCTTAGAGTAAAAACATGGAGAATTCCCGTAGAAAAGACCTCTTATATGGGTTTTATACCATTCAGTGCCAAACCTCATACCGTTCAACCCTGGTCCTTTCCATGTAGGTCCCAGATGCTGCTGGCCCATTCAAACTCTCCCACTATTCCCTTTTTCTTCCTCAGAAGCCATTTTTTTTTTCCCCACTGTATGCAGAAGTGTGTGCCCTTTCAGGATGTGATCATGTATGGTTGCTTAACACTGGCCATGTTCAGGTCTCCTAAAGTCATAATGCAAAGTCTTGGTGTTCCCTTGCTCCTGGTCCTCTCTAGCATCCCCTCCACCAGTGTGACACCACAAAGGTCCTTGCAACACAGCTCCCCCCAGGCCAACCTCAGCATCAGCCTCTGTACTCAGTAGAGCACATGGTATTTCATAGAATCATAGAATGGTTAAGGTTGGAAGGGACCTTAAAAAACATCTAGCCCCCCCCCCTGCCCTGGGCAGGGACACCTCCCACCAGCCCAGGTTGCTCCAAGCCCCGTCCAACCTGGCCTTGAACCCCTCCAGGGATGGGGCAGCCACAGCTTCTCGGGGCAACCCGCCCCAGGGGCTCACCGCCCTCAGAGTGAAAAATTTCTTCCTAATATCTAATCTATATCTCCCGTCTTCCAGTTTGAAGCCATTCCCCCTCGTCCTATCCCTACATGCCCTTGGAAAAAGTCCCTCTCCAGCTTTGTTTTAGGTGCCCTTCAGATACTAGAGAACTGATTTGTAGGGATCTGGCTCTGAGCAGGTGAGTTTGACGTAATACCGTGCCTGTTACCAAATACAACGGCAATGGCTGGAGGAGAGGCAAAAATCTCATGGAGATATCCAATGCAGGGGACAGTCTGTGACAAAGGCAGAAGTCCAAGGCAAATATCTGATATGGAAGTCAGATGAGAGGTAAGAGGTCTGGGCAGAAAATGCCCAGTGCCCACAGAGAAGGTGAAAGCTCATGGGGTGGGGTGGAACAAGCACTTGGAGCTCCTGTGGGAGCCCTGGGAGAAATGAGCAGGAAGGATGGAAGAGGGACATGATGGGCAGGAAGGCTATGGGCTTGCTGCAGGAGAGCCAGCAGAGCAAGGGTAGAGAGACACCCATGGAAGCCTGCAGGCTGAACCCTCCAAATCCACCTGTCATGAATTCATCTCTGAGGACCATGTGGAAGAACCGTTGTGACCCTAATCCACCACACCGGGCTGCAGTGGTGCGCTCACCACAACGCTGAACCTGGCCAGGCTGAGCAAAGCGCGCCAAAGAGCAAGTGGGCTCCTTCCTCACAACCTGGGAGAAATGTCACGCCTGCGTTTTTTTCCAAGTCGTGGCCACCAATGGCCACGGTGTTATCATGGCTATCCCTGCCACACTGCCTTTTGCAAAGCGTCATATGACTAAAATCCATACCCAGCCCAGTAAATCCTAGCAGATCCCAGGTTGCCTAAGAAAGCAGACCAAAAGAAGCTGTGACCCAACGCAGTGGGTGAGGGCATCGTAAGTCGTCACAATCCCCATTCCCATCTTATCGAGATGGGATGCATCCAGCACATTGCACAAAAAGGATCATCTAGGATATTGCCACCAGTCAATCCTCATACTGTGAAGAACGAAGTGAGAAAATATGCACTGTGAATCACAACTAGCTCCAACAGAAGTTAGCATTATCTGTGCCATATTTGTAAAAAAAATAAAATCAGGGACAAACAGGTGTCCAAAGGAAGTAAACTGGTTCCTGAGATGACTTAGAACTCCCGTGGAGCGCAAAGTGTCTCAGGAATGCTTCAAAACATTATTAGTAAGAAGCAGAGTTTCCTGCGCATCCCAACCTGGCACTGGTGAGCGAGTGACTCACAGAAAGGAGAGGTAAAGCTCCAGATGGCATTTACACCTGCTCCCCCCCAGCCATCTGGGACTGCCCCCCGCCTGGCAGCTGCAAATCCCACCCCCACAGCTTCGGCACTGCAAGTGCCCCATTGCACTTAGGCAGCATTCTTCTCGGTTTTCCTCTAAAATGACACTTTATCTCCGCTCTCGCTTACAGACCCAGCATCTGCAGGTAACGTGGAGCAGAGGAGTGAAGTCTAGGAAAGAGCCTGGAAGGAAAAGTTGCTCCAAAAATTTCCCATGACCTCGGTTTGGTAGTCTGCATGGATGAAGAAAACCCTTGCAGCTGAAGAAACCGCTTGGGAGCGAACGCCCCAGGCAACGCGAGGGGGACGGGGAGAGCGAGAGCGTTTTAATTTCAACTTTAGACACAACCACTTTTTTCAAAGAACAGCTAGAAATGAAAACATGAGAGCAGACAGAGGTGACTGAAGATTCCATTTCTTTACCCTGCTCACAACTTCGTGCTCTCCTTTCCGAGCCGGCAATGCCAGAGGTCTCCACCCCACCCCGGGAGCTGTCACCTTGGACAGTGGAGCAGCAGAGCCGTGCGATGAAATGCCATGAAGATGCCTTACAGCGAGCTCTGTGGTGCGGACACGGGGCATTTCTCAGCGCTCCCTGGGACACCGGACCCTCCGCCCGGGCAGTGGGACAGGCGCCCAGTCCAGCCACGCTCCCCCTCCACCTCCTTTCCCCTGTCTCTCCTGGTGTCACTGCCAGCTCCCTGGCACGCGTCCCCACTGCGTTCACATGGCTCATTCTTTCATCCCCAGATAAAAGCTGGGAGTGATTTTTAATAAGTGTGCAAATTCACCCGCCGCTGTCTTTATCGGGTGTCGGCATTGTCTCCTTCACAGTCTGGGCATTAGACATGCTCGCCTGCCCTTCTGCAGCGCTCTCACCCACTCTCGCCAGATAAGAAACACACCACCCACAACTCTATAAATATATTTCTCCGCCATGTGCAGACTCTGTGAAGCCAATCTAAACAAGAATACAATAGGATGCTAATGATACACCTTCCTGTTTGCGTGGAAACCGGGAAGCCGGCAACGGGAAAAGGATCCCAGCCCGCAGCTCGGGCTGCCCGCATCTCTTACAACAGTGGATGTTCAGAGACCCCATCGCACACCACCGGGAGTCTGCACCAGGTTTCCACGCTGGAAGCCCTCGGTTCAACTTCCAGCCTTTGGGTCTCGTTAGAGCTACAGCAGATCACAGCGCCTTCCTGCTTTTTAATCAAGGTGGATAAAAACTCCTTATTCAGACTCTGGCTTCCCCTCTTCATTCAGAGAACGTGTTCATCCATTTCACCACTGCAGGGCATTAAATGTTCATAATCACCTGTTATCCAATATGGCCCTTAAATCAATTTTAGAGTTGCTGCCCTCGAGCAGGCAGTCTCCCAGCCTGACGGAGTGGCCTACATTCTGCGCTCGGAGATGGATGACCGAGCATTTAGCTGTATTAAAATTCATGTTGTTTCGCTGTTGCCAGTCTACCAAGCAATTGCAATTGCTCTGCATTAGAGACTTGCCTTCATCATTATTTATCATGGCAAAATTTGAGTCAGCTGCAAACTTTACGGGCAACTAATTTATATGTATTTTCCGGATCATTCATGAAAATAGTGAAATACACCGGGGTGGAAGCTGAATCCTGCAAAGCTACCGTGCAAGCAGCTTGTTCGGCAATGATCCTCCAACAGCAATCACATTTTGAGAGCTTTTAGCTGCCTGCTTCTTAATCCATTTAATAACTGTCCATTGATTCAATAGAGAGAATATTTTCAACCAAGTAAATCAAGTGCCTGACATAAGCCTAAATATATTATGAAAATCCAGATACATGAGCAGAGACTGGTGGTTTTTTGTCCCCATCTAATACACCAGGACATTAGTCCCTGCCTGGGGCTTGTTGGCATTGTGGCAATATGATTAATAAATAATAGTGATGGCAATATCTTTAAAAACAATATCAGAAAAAAATTGAGAACTCGACTGGGTTTAAGAATACTTTCTGGGAAATCTACCAGCTGAAATTAATGGTATTTCTATGCCTTTGATCTTCAGCTATGTTAACATTTCCTCTTTCTCCCGCAGCGCTGAGATCGAACCGACCAGCCTCTCCTTACCTCCTGGGCTTTCCCGCTTGCTGCTTCAAACCAGCGGTGGGCACCGGCCTTCCCTGCCTCTGGGACTCCCATGGTTTTCTGATATTTATAAGGAATTGGAACCGGGGCCTTGTCAGCTAATTTTGGCAGCGCTGCCACGCACACTCCTTAGGAAGAGACTTGCGCATCCATCCACGGCTGGATTACTGTCACTCTCCATAAACCGCTCCTGATGGATGGTGTCTCACCTCCGCTGGGCATCCCTCTCCGAAGATGCTACTTCACAGCCTCAACAGGCAAGTTCCTTAAGCACTCAGGATCATTTCAGAGAAAATAAAAGATTTTCTTGGCTCTGACCCCACACGACCGGGTATTCACGTCACTCTGCCACCGCCCTGTCAAACCAATACCCTTTCCTTACTCTTCCACAGTGGGCTAGGCAGGCATCGCCGTCCCACAGTTGGCCTTGTCTGAGAAAGGGATTTTGTAGCAACACATTTTGCTTCAGCCCCTGAAGCACATTACTTAATTAAAAGAACCAAAGCATGAAGCTTATTGAAGGCAATCTTCATCCTATAGCCAGGACCTGCAAATCTCCACGGGGACACAGACTTCACACCCCGCAGTTCAGTCACTCCACGCAGAGCCGTTTTAGTGCAGCAGGACTAATTTCCCCTAATACTAAGTGGCTATTAATATTTCATGATACTAAGTGAACTTTTTTGCCATTTCATTTGCCATCTTTATTTGTTTAATTCACCTCCTTCAGCGCTGGGAGGGAGAGCAAGGACCAACTGCTGATTTGGGGGAAATAGGAATCATGCCATCAAAGGAATTAACTGAAGTGAAAAAAGGAAGAAACTGGCCAAATTATGAATAGAAATTACATCAGAATCACAAAAAATGGACCTGGGAAACTCAATCCTGCAGCATACTCTTGAGTTAAAAAGCAATAACATCAGGCACCAAAACAGCACCTGATAGGAAATATATACGTTTACAAGCAGAATATCCCATCTGTTACAGCCTGGAAAAAGCTTATCCCAGTATATTCACTGTTATTTTCTTCAGGATTTCTCACACTAGATGCACGCCAAGGAAAGAGAAGAGTAAATCTTGTGGATTTAAAGACAGAAAAACATGACTCCTCGTTTTCCCCTGCTCTCTTTCCCCTGCCAAAGTGGAAGCAAACTCTCCTTTCTCTGGGGAAATAGCTTGTGCAACTTCTGACAGGAGCAAGGACAAGCAAAGCAAACCCCGCTGGTTCCAGCAGGCACTATCCAGACAACACGTTTCAAAAAAGTGTGCTTTGTGTCAGCCTTGGCATACAAACCTCTTCAGGACTCTTACCTCCAAAATCCACAAACTGCCCAGCAAAGCATCTCAGCCCAGCAGACCCCCTCCAGCCCTGTGTGGGCGATTGGGCCAGGGATCTCGCACGGGGAAACCATGAGTACTTCAGAGTAAAGCTAGGAATTTCAGATTCTCATTTTCTTATATCCTCATGAAAACCTACTTCCACCCAGGATTCGGATGCTGCCATTTCTGCTTCGCCGGTCTTGGCCTCTGCCTTGCTATTTTCCTTCTGTGATGCTATGTGGGGTGACATCCCTTTCGCCCCATCTTTGGCTGAGAAAAGAGTCCAAAGCGGCTTCCCTTGCTGGACAGCTTGGTGAAACCAACACCAATGCAATAGCATCGTGTAAAAAGCAACAACCTGACGCGCCAAGAAACCGGGGAAAGCACACCAAGCAAAGCAGGTTGATTGATAACAGAGGAAATGGCAGACAAATTCTGCACTGACCGGTAAAACGTCACCACTAGGAAGGGTGTCTTCCCAGTGCTTCGAGGACCAAGCCTATGCTGTTTCCAAAGGAGAGCAACCTCTTCTTGTCTCTGCTGATGTGTATAAGTAGCAACTCCTGCCTGCATCCCCCTTCTGCTCAACACCACACAGCAGCCTTTCTTCTTCACACTGCCACAACGCAAACTCTTCCTCTGCCCTGAGCAAAGGCTTGCGCTTCCCTTCGCTCACCGTTTCGTACTTCTGCAGGGTCCGGCTGCTGGGGAGGTCCGTGTCCTGCCCCAGAGCTGTCCACACTCTCTGTGTCTCCAGCCCTGTGCACTGCTGGGTTCAGCTGGTGGCTTCAGCTGGTGGTTTCACATAGGTAGACATTGATATCTTCCGGATCTTTATTCTTCACAGGTGCTAGCATCCTTTCCTGAAGCCACCATGTGACCTTCATCCTTAAGATAATGCTTTGTGAATCCCTGAATCCCCTTTATTATCAAAATATTCCAGCTCTTTCCCCAGCAGTCTAGAGGTCACCTTACGTTTTTTCCATTCCCAAATGTATGATTTGACATTTGCTAATGTTAAAATCCAGCAGCTATTTCTTTCTCCTCTCCTCTTACGTGTTTAAATCCCGCTGAAGGTGACGCATGCCTCTTAGCCCTCGTGTTAGCTGCTGGTGCCCAGAGGCTATTATCAGGGAACCGGCTAATCCTAGATTTGGAAGGCCCCTCTGGGGTTTCCTGTGACTGAGTAGGGGGTGGGGGTGGCTGATGGCTGGGTTTGTTGAAAATCGCTGCCTGAATTGAAATCAAACAAGTTCAGTGTCCTCCTGTTCATCTTCCCTGGGACTCTGGCCGGTTCCCACAGTGCAGCATCCCCTCATCTCTAGCTGGCCGGGGAGCGCAAGGTAAGCGAAAGAGCAACGGTGGCCAGTCACTGGGACAAGGGCAGCTCTTGCAGTGGCAAACCTCCCCAGGAGCTGTCAGCACCTAAAATGCAATTGCCACAGCAGTTTTCAAACTCATCTCAGCTGCCTGTGAAGCCGATGGCACTCAAATTTTCTTGCCACCTACCAGCATGAGGGTGCTTCCATCGCCAGGTGTTGATGGACCTCAGCATGCAGGAGTTTCCTTGGCCAATGGAGTAGGGAGAGGCTTGCAGGGGCGCCCACTGGTGTAGAACCATTTCACCCATAAGCCAAATGTGGTGAGAAACTTGGTTGTCTCATCCCTCCAGTGCCTGACTTGAGGCAGAGACCTGCACCTTCATCTCCAGTTGGCTGGGCAAGGCCGGCAGATGGACGACACGCACTACAGCATCAACCAGCTCACTCCTGACATGTTCCATGAAACAGTCATTCATACTGGATTGGCGGAATGACTACTACTGGCTGAAAGATCCCAACTGAAGCTTAATGTTAACTGGTTGATATATTGAGAGGAGCACGTGTGCTGTGATAGGCCATTGGGACCACTATTAGACCCAGACTCATTAGGCACTCTCATTAATGATCTAGATGAGAATGGGAGAAAATAGCAGGTTAATTAAATTTGCCCCTACTGAGCTGGAGAAGCTTTCAGCATTAGTGGGGATAGATAAATGACAGGGAGGGATGTGGAAAAAAAAAATGGCAGATTGATATAGGCTAGAAAAATACAGCTACTTCTGGGGAAAATGATCAGCCTTCCAACTAATCAGTGCGAAGGGGAAAGGCTATAGATAAAAGAGCCATATCTGAGGAGCTGCCAGAGAGCTGCAAGATGATGGCCGATAATGAGTGAAGGGAAGGTGGTTTACTTGGGAGTGGATTTTTGCTCTGTGCTTGCATTGCCAAATGTTAGTTCTTGCCTGGGGCTCCCAGAGACTATCAGAAAGAATAGAATTGTTATTATTGATCGCCACTACAACAGCTTTCAGATTCTGATGTTCTTGCTTAACCAAAACACCAAGAAACTTATGGAAGTGGCAAGAGAAAGAGCATTAGCCACAGGTGAACTTGGAGGACCAGCTCTGTGCACAGGTTGAAATGTCTTAATTGTGTGCCCTAAGGGCTGCAGAATCCTGGAAAAATACAGGAGGAAGCAGTGCAGCACAGCAAATTAACTGAGCTGAAGGAGGAGCAACTGCTCTACCAGGCTCTGTAGCAAGGCACATCAACAAGGAGATATGGAAATACTGCAGAGGAAAACATGTCGTCCGTCCTCTCTATTTAAATATGCACCTCAGAAGGGAGCTGTGCAATGGCCGGCCATCCCACGCAGTCAGGTTGGTACCCACATGACAGCGCCGCAGAGAGCCGGGGAACCAAACACACACCACGTCAACTCAAGGCAGGTTGTTTGCAAAGAGTTGGAAAAAAAGAAAACCAGAAGGTTTTGGACAAAATACTCCCAGCTCAATTTCTGCATGAGATTGGAACAGAGCAGCTGGATGTAAAGCCATCACTCAGACCAGCACAACACCACAGGTCCATGTTATTTGGCCTCCTTTTTGTCATCCTTACGCGAGTGAAGGGAAGGATGTTTGGTGCTCCACAGAAAGAAATTTTTCAGGAGAAAATGTTTGGAGAAAAAGGGACATCAAAATATCACCTTTTAGAGGTATAAATACTCCCAGGCTGTCACAAATGGAAATAAAAGTGTGTACCCACCCAGCTCTGCTCCACACATGAGTCAGAACTTCACCAAAATCTGCCAACCTAGCCCAGCTGCAGTCCGAGTGGTCTCTGAAGCAACAGCAATCAAGGTCAGGTCCTGTGACGTGCAAAAAATTTCTGTCCCGAGGGGAAGCAAATATGAGAGAAAACTCTTTGAGAAAGAGGGAGACTAAGTGTACTTAAAAACATTTCTAAAGGGACCAACTTCAAAAAAGAGGGAGAAGGTATTCAAGGCAAATGTGGAAGTCTGACAAGACAACATGGCAATCTCTGAAAAAAAAAAAAAAAAGTTAAGGCTTGATAGTAGCATTAGTGCACAAAACCAAAGCAATTTCTCTAATTTCTGCCTGTTGGGAGGAGCAGACCCACAGCTTCCAGAACCACAGGAGCCCTCACACCTGGAGGGGAGTTCAGCCATTCCTGATAATGACAACAATACAGTGGAAGCCCACGGCTGAAAGACATTTACAA
>NW_009661367.1:553247-566910 GCF_000708025.1 Charadrius vociferus | reverse complement strand
ATTGAAAAGCACTGCAACAAGTGACGCATAAGCTTTCTGCTAAGACGCTTGTAAGCTTTGGTACATCTGAGATTCGCACAGCCTTGCAGAAGTTAATAAAAGGGTGATGTAGGGTACTGATTTTAAAAAACAAACATATATATGACTAAATGGTTGTCGGCCACAGACCACTCATTTGAATACAGATTGTGTAACCACTGATCAGATCCCATCCAGACACAAGCAATTCAGCAGAGGAGACAAATGAAATAAAAGAGGCATGAAATCAGCATTTTTAACTTATGAGCTAGTTATAAACTACCTAATCCGAGAGAAGAAACCCTCGGGATAATAGAGATAGCACAAAAGGCTTCAATTTAGCTCTGTGTTGGTGGATATGGCAGATACTGAGAATGCTCGTTACTTCAAAGAACATACTGAATTGGCTTTGATGGAGCTGAAGATCCCACCTGGCTTTCCACACACATATCCTCTAAAGGGGCACATCGTCACCTCTGGCTCTTCTGCATTTGCTTCACCCACCCTTCTTGTAATAGGTCAGTTGGACCTCAGCGTAAATTTACCATCAATCACCCTGTCTCTGTGGACTACCTGAAATAACAGGCAAAGTCAAGGAAAGCTATCATAGCTTTGTCTAGGATCATTAAGAACATTTCAAATCACATTTGCATGAAATTCGAACTAATCAATGCTCGGATGTGACATCGAGAAGGACCAACCTTTAAGAGAAATGGTCTGAGCTGAACTTCAGACGAAGTCACTGACCCGTTATCCCCAAAAGAAAGTACAAACAGTCTGACATTTTAGAGCATGGCCTCTACAGTGACTCTGACATTAGAAAGAGAAAACAACTTTCAACTACAAAAGGAGTTTACGTTGGCTCCAGAAATCCAGGCTGACTGCAAACAACCGAGTCCAGCGCCATCCCAGTCACATTCGCAGCACTGGTACGCCAGACTGGACTCCGGCAGAACTGAGTTAGAGAGGGTGGCCAAACACAATGTTTTCCAAGCAAAACCCCATGTTGATGGCCTGCCTACCTAAGCAAAAATGAAGAAGTGAGTTGAGATATTCTTGCACATAAGGAGTTCTGTATATTTTTAGACAGCTTTAACACCAGTGAGTTAGTGGACAGAACATGAGAGAGATCCTAAGAAAATGGAAAGACTATTTGAAAGGGTCGAAAGCAAAGCTCCTGTGTATAAATTGTCATCTTTTAACAACCAGGAACATCCCTCTTAAGATGATCAGCTGAAGCTCTCATTACAGTGTCACAAGATGATGCTTTTCACACAGATTCTCTAGACTGGCCATGGTCTGAAAACAGGTGAGAACCCTGAGCAAAGTGGTGGCCCCACACATCTGCCCAGAGGGAAGAGCCATTCCTCAGCGACTACTCAGGGCTGGTCCAAGGCACATATATCCTGGGAGCAGAGCTGTCAGATCGCAACTGCAGGTTAAAAATAATCAGTTTCTAGCAAAAAAGACACCAGTGGCATCAATTCATAATGATGATGATGATGATGTAGGAGCACCACAGCACAAGAAGAGGCTCCTCCATAGGCCTGGTGCCCTATATGACTTGAACTTGTCTACCTGCACCTCACCAGCAAATTCACAAGCTTATTTGTGCATCACTAAGCAGTATCTCAACGGTTGGCGGGAGACTCCAGAGAAAGGGGGGCAACTTCAGGCATCCGAACTCTCAAGATCATAACCACATCATGGATTCAAGAGGAACCAATAAGCACACTGAAGGGCTGATCAATAACCTTAGCAGGAAGGACTGAAAAATAAATTGTGCTGAGGATGGGTCTGCCATGATGAATACAACGAAAGCTTACAAAGAACGAGGCAGGAGATGAACCTGAGACCAGGACAGAGAGCAGAAGGGAGAAGGTGTATTTCAGTCCCTGCTCAGAGGACTGCTTTTTTATTTGACATGACACATCTGGGAATTAAAAACCAGAAATGCTGCACTGAGGAGGGATGAGGAAACAGGGCTCCCTGCCCTGCTGCGTGCTCAGGCAATAAGCTCATGCTCTCCTCCACTTGCTCCCACAGGATCCTTGCACTGCTGGCTGCATCTGGGCTGAGAAGCAAAAACTGCAGGGCACAACCCCCTCCAACAAAGGCACATCACTTGGGGGTGACCGTTGAAAGCCAGGAAGCCAGGTGGCATGGACCAAGGGGCTTTCTGACTCAGCCTTGGCTCCTAAATCTCTCCTTCATCCCTGATGGCAGAAGCATAGGCAGGCTTCCCCCTCAAGCCACCATGAATTCACTGGAGTTCATTCCTCACTGGCCTGACTTTCAGAGGTACCCCGACCCCACAGCTGTACGTGTGTGCCAGAGGGATCGACAGAGGTGATGAAGCTTGTTGAGGTCTACACTTGCAGTCAGAGCTGTAGGGGAGAGGAACACCTTGCACGAGAATGCCTCGAATACCCAACGGCAGCCACGGTGCTGCAGCCCTGCACGTCACTGTGCTGTGGTAACTGAGGAAAGCCATGGGTTTCACGAACTGCAGGACTTTTCATGTCCACCAAGTACCTAAGAAGCTCTAAGATTGCAGCACACGGATGCCATGTCCCCTAAACAGCAGGGATAACTACTCTGCCCTATGACGCAGTGGGGTCATATGGCTCAGCACACCGCAGGTGAGGGAGTTGGTGGTGGTGGAGGGACCAGTGCCGGAGAAGCATCTTCAAAGTTACGCACCAAATATGACAGCTTTCACGTTGGGGAATAATTAATAAATGCTTGATTGAAAAGAAGTCAGGCCCCAAAGAGAGGGAGGTCATGGAGGGCTTGAAATCCTTTTCTCCTAAGGCATCGCTTTTCAAACAGCTGCCGTACCACCCTCTGCTACGACGGCTACTGCAGCCACTCCACCGCCCTGGACTCCAGTCCTCACCCCCCTTTCTGCACCCAAAAACGCCCCAGCCTCACTCAGAAACCAAAACAGCTCTCACTCGCAGGAAAAATATTTTTGGGGAGGGATGACATTTTATTGCGACTCCCTTGACACTAACATTGCAGACAAAACAAGAGGGAACTCTGAAATGCTTTCAAACTCGGGAAATTCAAAGAAGGAAGTCAAAACACTACCTGTGGTTTCCTTGATGGGATATGACCCACACGATGACTTACCCGAGTGAGATTATAGAGCTGTCACTCACTGCCACCGCACAACATGGAAATTAGTGGATCAGGCTGATGATTAATGTCTTGTCTCCCCGTTAAACGAAGGCTGCTCTGATCCCACTGCCCCCCCTCAATTGTGCGGCTCGGGAAAGGCAAGGGGAGGGGGAAGGGGCAGGAGTCCCACCTGAGACTCAGCCCGGCCACCACCAGCAGGGAGACATATGGGAACTCATGTGCTGCAGGTCTTGCTAACTTGCAGGATTTTATCACTGATCTTAAGATATTTAGCAATTTTTTTGACATCCTGGCTTCTGGATTCAGCAGTTCATCACAGCTTTCTTACAAATGCTGTTTTATTTTTTTTTCTGGCAAAGAAGACGAAAATGCTAACTCATCTATCTCCCCAAACCTCAGAAAGAAGGAGGTGAATGAAGCATCCCAAACTATTTGTTTTCTGAGAATTTCCTTCCGTATTCAAAGCTGAGGTTTGTAGCTGCCGTTTGCAAACGCGGTAGACGAGGAAAGGCTCAATGACAGGCTCATGAATCGCAGCACCCTCCCTGAAGAAAGTGACACCCCTTTCCTGAGCAACAGAGTAGCATTATCCAGGATTTTCTGATTTTAGCTGTCCTCCCGGTGGCTCCAGGCAGGCAGAGTAGTGTAGAAAGAACTCAAGAAGGTCTCAAAACCACCCAAAGTCTGAGTACACGCTGTCCTCAGACTGAAAAAAAAGTGAGTTTGGAAAGAGGGAGCAGAATGCACAGGGATGGTATTGAAGAGGTGGTTTGAAAGGATGGCAGGGAGGGAGGAAGATGCTGACAACCCACCGGCACATACTCTGCTCGAGGACACACCGCAGAGGCGATGCTTAGTCCAACCTGCGGGTTTTGATTTAAAGGGCTGTGCCTTCTGGAGTCCAGATGACCAAGAAGTGCTTGTCGCTTTTAAGAAAGCCCTTGTGCCTTGCAATAATTCACAGCTGATTGCCTACATTTCCTTAAAAGAGCTCATTTAGAGTTGATTTAAGTACTCCTGGGAAGGCCAGGCAGGCAGGAGGGGGTGCGGTGATTTACGGACCTGGTGTCAGCTGCAGAGGCAGCAGAGGCTCTCCTGCCTGCAGCAGCAATGCTGGGGACTGCCTGGAGGGTTACAGTGGAGAATGTGAGGGCCAGAGACCCCCCAGAAAGGTCCTGGAGATGATCCATGGCAGCCATAAATATATAAGATCCCCTCTTCTCCCCTCTTCAAGGGCCAGCTCTGATCCAAGCATGGGTTCAGTGTGTACCACAGATCCCAGAGGTTAGATGATGTTTGCAGTTGAATTTCACTATTCTAATTTTGGGTAGGGGATCCAATCAGTCTGGTCTATGGACTCGGGAACACAATTCAGCTGAGCACGCACAGGTGTTTAGAAAGAGAATTATCATGCACTGGACTCCACTGACTGTAAAGAGTGCAAGATGACTTGCTTAGACATAGACATTCAAGTTTGGTCAAATAAACGCACATGCAGATCAGATGTACATATCCACATTGGTCTGATCCATCCTTTTTTGAAGTGACACCTCCTGCAAGGGCCTTTGGTGAGAACTTGTGTGGACCCCGAGCGCAGTAGGTTTTGCCCCACTAGATGCCTTGCTGCTTTACTGACCCTCCTCTCTGATGTCTCCTGACTCTGCAGGTAGCTGCTCGGCTATGGACAGCCTTGGAAACAGAGGCAGGAGCTCAGTAACGTGTGTAGGCAAATCCCTGATGGCTTCCTCCGTTCCTGATCATTGCCCGGCATCTCTGCTGAGCATCACGCCGGTGACAGAGATGACTGAGAATGAGAGGCAAGTGCCCTCCAGGACTGTCCTGCCCTTCATTCTCACCCACAGCCCGCTGCGGAGCTCAGGCATCCCCAGGAGCAGGCTGGCAGGTCCCTGCAAAGCTGTGTCTCCTGTCAAGAAGTAGAAAAACAGGAAAAATCCAACAGAGTGCAAACTTTCAATGACATATATCCTTGCCTTATAAGCGGGCTGCCTTTTTAAAACACTGCAGCTTATATTTCTATACATTCCTATCTAGAAGGACTGAAAAAGAAGAATAACACAGGATAGAAATAGCAAGTAAGAAAAGGACCAGTTTAGAAATGAGCAGAATGGGGGGCTTTCTGCTGTGCCTCCCTCTCTGCATCGAGTCCCCCTCTCCATTGCTGCCCTCCCAAACCGAGGGCAAGGCCAGCCAAGCGGGGAGTTGCTCCACGCTCGCCCCCGCGAGGTGCAGAAGAGGATCGGTGCCTCTCTCGCATTCATTGTTTCCAACCCGGGAGCCTTGTCTCCGATTCCTCCCTGGATGAGGACTGGAGAGCTGTCATAACAGGGACTGGTTTCCATAGCAAACCCACTGTTTTCAGATGGAGAGGCTCAGCCCTGCATTCGCTAGAGCTGAAAAGAAAAGCATTTATTCCCCCATAAGCATGAAGGACAGGGAGAAGTCTAATGCCACGTGTGGTTTATATTTCATGAGCTGCTTCAAAGCAGAAATAGCCTGCTAGTGAGTGCCTGCTGGCAGCTTTTCGCAATACACGAGTTGAAGCCTTCGCGATTCAGAGCTGAGTCTTGCTCCCTATTTATCGGTTTGTTGGCTTCACGCAGTACCTGAGGGTCAGTGGTGGGCCACGCTGTGCACAGAGGGAGGACATGCCGCTCTTGGCCCACGTGCATTGCTGAGAAGCAGAGCTAGAAACCAGCACGACGGCAAAACTGAACTGAAGGCACCAAAACCTCAACAGCAGGCACGGGAGGATGACAGAGGGGCGGCTGGTGGACATGAGATGAAGATGGCCAAGAGCGCTGCATCCAATGGCAGGCAGGAAAACAGAAAGCAAGGGCCAGGGACGCATGGATTAAGAGCCAGATTCTGAAAAGCACGTGGGGAGGGGTTGGACATTGCCAAGGTCAAAAAACGATGAGAGCCCATGGATTAAGAAGGGTGAGGAACCTTCATCATCAGAGCTATTCTCAGCTCTGCTCTGCACCACCGTGCCTGATGGTGGTGGTGCTCCCTGCTCCCATGGAAGCTGACACTGGACCGTCAATGCTCCACCATCCTACAGCAACCATGAAAGTAGCCCAGAGGCAACACTCATCCGCCAGCATCTCTGCTTCTCATGCAAAGCTGCTTGTGCAGGAACATGCTCCTCTTTTGGGCTCTGGCTGCACAGTTGCATGGAAAACACTTTCCATACCCAGCTCCCCGTGCACAAGTCCATGAGATACACAAGCACTAACAGAGCATACGGCATTTCTTCAGCTAATCAGCGTTGTGGATCTGTTGCTTTGTGGTTCTGCTGTGTGAATCCCAAGGAGTGAGTTATTTCATCTTTTTTCCACAGCCACCATGACTATAAACCACTTTAAAAATTAAACCCATGCTCCCGGAAGCTAGGGTTTTCAAAAAACGCATGGTGTTACAAAAGTCTCGGAGGGAAAACTTGTTTAGCAGACAAAGGAGAGTGAGACAGATACATGGCCGAGGCCATAAAGGGTTACAGAAAGCAAGAGAAATAATTTCTCTCCTGCCCTTTGACTAGGGATCCACAGCTCACTTCATACAGGTTGTGTGCAAGTCAGTCACTGTGGTGTCATCTGCAAGGACTGGGAAGAGCTGGACGGTGGTGGGGGGCATCTTTGTCTGCACCAGGGCCAGACGCAGGGGCACTCAGGAGCCAATTCTTTCTGGCCTGTTCCTTGGCATGCTGTGCTGAAGAGCATGCCAGGAGAAGAGGGATCACTCATCCAGCCCTGGCCCAGGGCAGGGAGGGTGTTCGCCTGTGGTGGCCCTCCTGTCCCCAGAGCCCGTTAGCAGGACTTGTGCAAGTGCTGCACAGAGTGGTGCGTCCCTGTCCTCCAGAATGAGTTATCACGTCTATGCAGAGCAGACAGAGCAGGCGTTTATTCCTCCTCCAGATGGAGAGATCTGCATTTGCAGTGGACATTAAATTCATGGCAAGGAGAAAAAAAAAAACACAAACAAAACAACGTGCTGCAACCATAAACCTCCTTCCCTCAGCCAGAGAGCTTGTGGGGCAGTAGAAGAGCTCTAGAGAGTGCTTGTGGGGCAGTAGAAGGGACGTTGTCCAGCCCACAGGAGACAGGAGGGGACAAAGGGATTGTCCTCTGAGAGGTCTCACCTTTCTCGTAGCAACGCTAAGGGGAGGACAAGCATTTAGCTCTTCCTGTGCCTGGCATCCTTGTGCAGAAAATGCCCCAAAGCATTTGTAAACGTGCTGGCAAGCGTCGCCTCACACACAGCTCCCCCATTGCTTTTTCCTGGCTATGAAATGAGCATCTTCAGTCACAGATCGGGGCCGAGCGTTTTGCAGGTAGAAGGGAACACTCTGTTTCCCAGCTTGGTGCCGGCAGCTCGTGGTGCAGCCCCATGCCCAGCTGCATTTTGGGGAAGGTCTGCTTCCTCCTTTCCCCTGCCTCATGACATTCCCTTTCCTGGGGGAGGCGAGAACAGCCTGTCCTGCAGCCCCGTGTCCAAGCCCTCCTCCATGGCTGGGAACAGATCCCCATGCCCTGGTGCCGGAATAGACTTCCAAACCCATTTACAAGTGCCCGCTGGTTAAGGAAAGGCGGGAAGGTGCTCTTTTATATATTAATTATATGTCAACTCATTTGCTCTAGGACTACACTGGGAGCACATGAAGAATTACTGCATTAATTAGAGAGTAAATGACCCCTAACTCTTAACAGTGGTCTCCCAGTTTTGGCAGCCATTTGTTAATAGCAATGAAAAGCACCAGATTTCATTACAGAACATAACGAGAGACCACACGTTCAGGGCTTCCGTATTCCCCCGCCAGAGCACAGGGAAGTTATCTGTCCCACTGAAATCAGCAGGAGCTGCTGTATGTAATGCTCCCAGCTTCTCACACATTTGATTTTGGGACCAAGATCTTTTTCCTCCAGCTGAAACGTCTATAGCGTGCTGTCGATGCAGCACATTAGAGCGATGACCAGGGGCAGCTTTCACTCCTCTGCGGCTCTTCCCAAACCAGAGACCCAGCAGCCTATGCATTCTTAATTGACAGAATTAGGAAGCTTATTTGAAGAATACTTGAGTCCTCAGAGTCTAATTTCCTGCTGTATAAATAATACATCAGCAACAGCAGTCTCCAGGAGGAAAAAAAATATTAAATAAATAAAAATAAAAACTAAGAAGCCCAGATGAATATTCTAGCTTCCATCACACTGTGAAAATCCTTTGCAGAGGTTTTTCACAATAGCCCCCAACAGCATTGTACCATTTCTCGCCTCGTCTGATTTAACGAAGGGGATAGGAGCTGAAAATTACACAGGCGGGCCTCGCCGCTGCAGGCGTGATCGCACCTTTTGATGAGCACAGCGAGAGCTGGGGCTCTCCGGAATAAACGCTCCAGCCTCCCAGTACGGAGCCCTCCGCTGCACACCCAGCGAAGCCCACCACAGGCATCACTGGCCGCTCGGCGGGCCACCAAAGTGCCCACCATGGCAAAGCACCGCCGCTCTCCCGACTGAGCCCCCACCAATGCCTCTCCCTCCCGCGGCAGCCCGAGGGCTTGCGCAGCTCCAGGAGATCGAAGAGCAAGTCCTTATGTTATTAAAAGCCACATCGCTCCACATACATATTCATGGGTGGGGAGAGGAGGAGAGCTGCGCAGGCATCTCTAATTTTGGCAGGTCACAACTTTTTTTAGGGTTGAGTTTGCGGCTGCAAACTGCCTCACCAGGTCCAGTCCCAGGTGAAGCGTCAGTCCAGCATATCGGACTGGAAAGGGCAGCTCTGGTCTTGCTGGACCACCCCTTGCCCCAGCGCCATCCTGTGCTCACCTGCTCCATCCTTAGATCATTTGGCACCACTGCTTAGCAAAGCTCTACACAGCGACACGGAGTCAAGGAATCTTCAGAGCTGGAAGGGACCCCTAGAGATCATCTAGTCCCACTCCCCTGCTAAAGCAGTATTGCCTAGACTGTATTACTCAGGACTGCATCCAGGCGGGTCTTGAAAACCTCCAGAGAAGGGGACTCCACCCCCTCCCTGGGCAGCCTGTGCCACTGCTCTGTCACCCCAACCGTAAAGAAGTTTTTCCATGTATTTGAATGGATCTTCCTATGTTCCAACTTGCACCCATTGCCCCTCGTCCTGTCACTGGGAACCACCGAGAAGAGTCTGGCTCCATCCTCTTTCAACCCACCCTTTAGATACTTGTATGCAATAATAAGGTCTCCCTTCAGCCTTCTCTTCTCCAGGCTAAAGAGTCTCAGCTCTCTCAGCCTTTCCTCATAAGGGAGGTGCTCCAGTCCCTCAGTCATCTTGGTTGCCCTTCGCTGGACTCTCTCCAGCAGTTCCCTGTCCCTCTTGAACCCTCTTTGAGCCCAAAACTGGACACAGTATTCCAGTTGTGGCCTCACCAGTGCAGAGCAGAGGGGGAGAATGACCTCCCTCGACCTACTGGCTACACCTGGACTTCTTCCGGTTTACTCCACGCTGTGACCACTGTGTTTTTATTTTGCTCTTGCTGCTGGGAAATGCAGGGGAAGCAGCAGCATCCTTGCCCGCCGTTGCTGGGCAGAGTGGTGGATGCCACCGGCAGGGAGACGTGGCAGCCGCGGGACGAGGAGGGAGCTGCGGCCTGCGGGCGTCGGGGGGGTTCCCTGCCAGGGCCACGCTGCCTCCAGGGCTCCCACCGACACAGAAGCAAACAGGCCTCTGGAAGGCTAAAACGAACGCGGAAGGGGAGCTCCAGGACTTCATCCGAAGTGTTTCCGCAGCACAAATATTTGTACTCCTCTGGTGCGGGATTTACAGTCACACACACTCGGCGCCGGCAGGGAGAAGCCTGCAAACATGAGCGAGGTCTCCGTGTGCTTACCGCTTGCTCCTGCTGTCCTCCGTCTCTCCGGCTTTCTCTCTCATGTTATCTGTTATGTTTTGAGTGCCCGAACCAGGGAAGTGTGGTTTCTGGCAAGCGACCCAGTTAATGGATGCTCTCACTAGAGGCAAAGCGTCGTGGGGGAAGGGGAGGGGGCACCCAGCAGATTCGGGGGTGCCGGGCTGTGGGGTCGCTGCCCTGGGGCTGCCCAGAGAGGCACTGCCGCCTGACCCACACGCAGCCCGGACGGCCCACGCACCTCCAGTGCTGTATCCAGTTTTGGGCCCCTCACGACAAGAATGACATTGAGGGGCTGGAGCGTGTCCAGGGAAGGGCAACGGAGCTGGTGAGGGGTCTGGAGCACTTATGATGAGCGGCTTGAGGGACCTGGGGGTGTTCAGCCTGGAGAAAAGGAGGATGATGGGAGACCTTCTCGCTCTCTACAGTGCCCTGAAAGGAGGGTGTAGCGAGGCGGGGTTGGTCTCTTCTCCCAAGGAACTGTCAATGGGACAAGAGCAAATGGCCTCAAGTTGCACCAGGGGAGGTTTAGGATGGATGTTAGGAGAAATTTCTTCATGGAAAGCATTGTTAAGCATTGGAACAGGCTGCCCAGGGAAGTGGTGGAGTCACCATCCCCGGAGGTGTTTAAAAGCCGGGTAGATATGGTGCTGAGGGACATATAGGTTTAGTGGTGGCTTGGGCAGCGTTAGGTTGAGGGTTGGACTCCATGCTGTTAAAGGTCCCTTCCAACCTAGACAACTCCATGGTTCTAGGTGGCGATGGCGCAGGGGCAGAGGTGCCAGGCACCCTGAGAGACCCTGCTGGGGATGCACCCAGCGGTGTGAAGCGGTGGGGAGAGCGCAGCCCCGGCTGCAGCCCTGCCACAGGCAGCTCTGGGGCAGTCTCTGCTGCCGGCACGGACGTTCCCTTCAGCTCGCTCTCCACGGGCAGCCCCACCGTCTCCAGAGAGTTCCCGTGTTCTCACCTGACGGGCAGAGCACAAGAAAGGGCTGTGGCAAATGGAGTTGTTCCTTTCCCCGCACGCGGCCTCCGAGGGCCGCGGCACCGCCTCCAGCTCGGAGAGCCGAAATCTGGAGCAGAGGCAGCAGACAAAGGGGCCCGTTTGAAACAGCGCTGCTAATAAATAATTCATGGGAGAGAAGTGGTGTGTCTCAGGGGAGCCAGCGCAGGGATCTGTGAATCTGGATGAGTTTGCAGCGCTTTAATTATGCAAATTGACAAATGTCTCTACACTGAGAAATTCTGCTAGTCCTGCAAAAGAGCAAGAGCTGGAAAATGGCAAGAATTTCCCAAGGCTGCACACCTAGCCAGCTGCCAGCCACAGCTGGCAGAATGAACCTTGCCGAGCCCTCTCCGCAGCTAGCTCTGCTCCTTTAAAGGGCAGCCAGCAGGATCCCCCAAGCAGCAGATGCAGTACAGTGCCTTCACAGCTTCAACTGCTCTACGTAGCCATGGCCTCGGCCCCACCAGCACCCTTTGCTCCCAGGATGAGCCGGCTCGGGGAGCGGGAACGGAGGCCATCTCAGAGGTGTTGTGGGATGACAGATCACGAGTTAACATCAGATGACTTCATCAAGGACAGCTGGGGATCCCCCACAGACCTCTCCCACTGATATTGGGAAGAAAGTCTCCACTGTGCGGGTGGTGAGCCCCTGGCGCAGGTTGCCCCAAGAAGCTGTGGCTGCCCCATCCCTTCACCTGGAGGTGTTCAAGGCCAGGTTGGACGGGGATTGAAGCAACCTGGGCTGGTGGGAGGTGTCCCTGCCCAGGGCAGGAGGGTTGGAACGAGATGGTCTTTAAGATCCCTTCCAACCCAAACCCTTCTATGATTCTATGATTCTGTGATTAGCTCAGCTGTGATAAACACAAGGGGTTGTGTGGGGAGATGCGGTCTCTGCCCCCCCCCAAAACATGGGTGGGAAAGCGTGTCTTCGAAACTGTTACTGGGTTGTGTGCGGCTGTCTCGCGGCTGCAGCCCGGGCGCTGGGCTCCCTGGTGCTGGCCCCAAGCCCTGCGTCAGCGGAGCCAAACTCCCAAAGGATGGAGGACACGCAGTTGCCTGCTGCGGGATGCTCACTTGTGCCCGGGCGGATACAGGGGCCATCCATCATGGCCTGGTGCAGCAAAGTCTTTGCCTTTCTAACAGCCTTTTGCCACACAGAGCTTTTAGGAAGCTGAGCCTTCCTCAGCCTGCCAACAGGCCAGACAGAAATAGGGCAGAGGGAAGCCGAATCTTGGGCAGTGAGGGCTGGCAGTCTCCCCAGCAGCAGCCAGCCCACGTGGGGTGCGTGGAAATGAGCTCCGTTACAGCGCAGGTGCCCCCCGGGACCTCCAGACACTGCTTCCTCATTCCTGTGCCCAACATGCTGTTTGTCACCGGAACAGATTAATTTGGTGCCCAATTCGGCCTCATTAGTATCGAGAGGAGGACTGGGCACAGCCTGCCAAGAGCAGGAGGATGGTCGCGGTGAATCCTTGGGCACCTCGGGCTTTTGGCCATAAGCAAGAGGAGGGACCCAACGGCGCTGATGCTGTTGTCCACACTCCCTCCGTGGCTCAGCGTGGTCAGGGCTGCAGAGCCGGGGGGGCGGGTGGGACACAGCATCCCCCTCCTGTGCTGCAGGTTGGCCAGTGACAGACGCCCCTTTCTCTCCGCAAACTGTTCACCGGGTAGTTATAATTTCCCCACCACATTAACAGTTGTTGGTTTCATTTCTGAAAACTGGCTTTTCTTCTGTTTTGATGAAAAATATTCGATTTCCTCTAAAAATATGCAGTCCTCTGTTACCCAAACTCAGACACTTCTACTGAAAAATTAACACTGCTTCTGAATTATTTTTGTGCTTGTCTCTTTGGAAGATGGTGGGAGAAGAAAAGGGTGAACTGTATCATTGGGAAAAAAAAATGGGAAAATGTCAACGCAAACAATATTTTATGCAGAAATGCCTGGTTTGATTGAAAATCCATTTTCTCACAAAATAAATTTTTCATGAAAAGTGTGTCAGAGCCAAATCCAAACAGGGACAACCTGGAGCGGAGACAAGCCACCTCGTTTCACTGATGCTGATTTATGCCAGGCTGCCTGGAAGCAGGAGCTGGTGGCAGCTGTCTTCACCTGTCAGGCACAGAAAAAAAATGTGGTTGAACCTCCCAATCCCAACACAAAGCTGGGAAAAACACGGCTCTGGTTTTTGCTGAGGTTATTCCCAGCACCTGGCAGCCGGAGCATCACATTGCTGGCTGCCCTGCTGCCTGCCTAAGCAAACCATCCTCTCCCCTCACATTTTTGGCAACCTGATGGTGGGGCAGGATGGGGGCAACGGTTGAGGCAAAATGCAAGGTCTACTCAGGGGTGACCAAGCTGACACAGCTCAAAGCAGGAGTAGTGGGGCACAGCCCAGCACCACACGGTCCTGAGGAACCCGTTGTTCCTCAGGTTCTCCATCCCAGAAGAGATGGGAAAGGCAGCACCCCAGAAGCACTGTACTCCACTCGAGGGCTGCGGAGCAACTCGTATGAGGTTTGGCCCTTTCCCAACGCACCCATCACTCTGGGGATGGAAAAAGCTGCTCGTGACTGCCAGCCCTCGGGGCT
>NW_009661367.1:549374-553187 GCF_000708025.1 Charadrius vociferus | reverse complement strand
TGGGGATATTCTGGCACCAGTCCTGTGCTGGAGGCAGGATGCTGGAAGTGGTACCCAGATCCCCTCTGTTTCTGAGACAGTCTCCCTCAGGGGTTTGCTAAGTGAGCTGCCGGTGTGTTCAAGACCCATCGCTCGCTGCAGGCTCAACGCTCACATCGGTCACCAGGTCAGAAGCTGGTGTCTTGGCGATGCGGGGTCTGCCAGCTGTCTGCCCTGCGCATTGCTCGAGTGGCTCCGCGCCAGGAACAGAGCGAAAGCGCAGACCTCCCAGCACCCAGGCAGTCACTGGAGCTGTTGCTCACACGGAGAATGAGGAATCAAGACCAAGAACTACAAATGAGACACGTGTCCTGGCCACAATCCCTGCCTGGCGAACAGCTCCCGTGTACGGTGGGTTATCCCCTGCGCCTCCAAGCAAAGGCTTGGATACCACACGGCACCAGGATAGCTTGCAGCATGCAGGAGGCTTGGCTGGATTTGGGTAATCCTTGGGTAGATTTTTGGGTGTGTCTTCAGGTCTCTGCACTCCCAGTCGACTGCCACAGTCATCAGTTCTGGAAGCACGTCAACTCCAGCTGCCATTGCCATTGCGGTTGTGCTCCAAAATCTGAGCTGAGACCTCCCCTGTGCCAGGAGGACACATGTCCCCACGTGCAGAGAGCAGCAGAGCTTGCAAAGGGGCCAAGAGCTTCTCACCAGGGCATATCCAGCCCCAGACCTGCCATAAGAGCAGAGGAGCATAGCACGGTCCTGCTGCAGAGGCAGCGTTTCTCAGACACATCAGCTGAAACCAGCTAGCGATGCACTTGCTCCTGGCTGGCTTGATCCATGCTTTTGGTGCACAGCAGGAGCAGGTCCATGCTGGTAGCCACATTTCTTTGGGACCACCAAAGCTTTTGCAGGATGGCACTGCAAGCTCTGGCTCTTCTGCAGCACAGCCCACGAGTCAGTTGTCTTCCTCCTCCTCCTCCTCTTCCTCCTCCTCCTCCTCCTCCTCCTCCTCCTCCTCCTCCCTGGGGGAGAGACCACAGCGATCTCCGCCAGGTCCTTGGGTGAGCACAGCCTTCCTCTGCCGTTCTCTTTTTGGGAAGCTCGGCCCGGTGGAGAGAGAAAGCTGCATCTGACCTTGAGTGGGGATCAGAGGTCAGCGCAAACTCGCTTCATTCAGCACAGCCCAAAGAGGCGAAGGCCCCATTATTTTCTGCCTCAGCACTGGAGACAGACAGCAGCGTCTTAAAACAGGATTCTCTCATCAATCATTTATTGGATTTATGCAGCTTCACTTAGGAACCTGATTTATATTTCCTCTCAATTTACTGCATTTGAATTGTTTGCAAATAGGCACGTGAATCATCGGTCGGAGCAGAAAAAAAGCTATTTTCAAGCTTCATTTAGGCCGTTCGAAGCATTAATTTTTAGTTGCAAAGGCTATTTTTTGCTAAATTGGTTTTTAGATCTTGTCTTCCTTGCGCTGGGTTATAAATTTAGTGCTGCTGGAGCAAAAATGATCAGAATTGGATTTTTCAGCCTTCTGAGGCAGGTGCAAGGGCCCCATTCTGTGCTGGGTTGCACTGCGGCACTGGAGAAGATAATTTGGCTCTCGCTGTTGAGACAGAAATACTGCCCTCCCCCCCCAGCACAATTTAGCACAAGCTCTCGAGGACGAGCTGAAGCCCTGTGCACACTCTCACGTCTTTCTTTGGCATCAGGATTGGATTTTTCCTTCAAGCATATTCTGAATCCTTAAGCTACCCTCCAAGGCCATCCTTGGTCTTGGGAAATCACCTTTGAATCTAGCACGGGAAAAGCCTTCAACTCAGCTGTTTTAAAGGTGAACTTGTTTCAGGGCCACAGCATCCCAGCAGCATGTGTGGGTGGTTGGTGGATGATGTTTTATTTAAACACAAAGGCATGAGATTCCAGCTCATTTCAAACAAACCCTTTGGTGGGAAAATATGCACATATTTTTGACACAAATCTGTCCGTGGCTCCATTAATTCTCTGCCAAAGTGCTTTACCTGCTGGAGCAGACGATAATTCAGCAATGTAAACAGAGCCTTTTAATTTTATTTTGGGATCACGAATGGAAACAAACTGATTAACAAAAGCAGGGTAAACAATGGCTCTGCCTCCTCCTGTTAGTATTAATATTCGCCTAGTATTGATGCTGTCCTCCCAGGAGCCTGTGTCAACACAGCGAGCAGGGTGCCGCGCACCGTGCCAAGCCCTTCCCACCCAAGGACACGGTGTGGTGCCAAGAGGATGGCTCCCGCAGCACGCTGGCGGGGAGAGAGCCTCCCACACCACCTCTGCGATACACCGGCAGAGAGGGGAACACATCCCCTTCCCGTCTGTTGCCTCCCTCTCCCCGCAGCCAGGGGGTGCCCCACCATCCCCGGGGTCCGCGTCCTTGCATGGCCGCTGCTAACGCTGCAAGGTGGGACATGGAGCTGGCGGGCAGGTGAGCCTTCAGGCATCCCAAGAGGGTTTTACTCAAGGGCAAGGGGATGGGATAAACCTCTGAGACCACAGAGTTCCTGAAAGCAGCCCGGGGTGGCAACCCCAGCCCACATGTCGCGTCAGCTTTGTGGTGCTCCACAGAAAGCAAGCAGCGCTTGGGAGGTGACCACAGCACATACAAACGTGTCGCTAATCTCCTGTAAATGATTTAAGTGCAAACAGGGGGGAGTGCAAAAATAATATCCCATTGCGGAGGGACACCTCCACCCATGTTGCAAACCCAGGAGAAACTGTGCACCCCTCATCTGCAGAAGCACGGGGACGGGCTGGCTCTCTCCCGGGGTCGGCAGGGCACACGGTGGGGCTGGGGACAGGGGAACGTTACAGCTGCTCCTTCTCCACACCACCTGGGACAATGAACGCGCGCTCAAGCAATGAAAAATAGCCAAGACGTGGCTCCCGGCTAGACAGCAACTCCACCACAGCCGGCCAGCTGGAGATGGACGCGCAGGTGGCAGACAGCCTGTGGTGAATGTGCCACCACCTCCCAGGGAAGGGAAGGGCTGCAGGACCAGCTGCAGAGACAGTGCCCAAGCCACAGGCTGAATCAAATCTTGATCAGATTTGTGTGCCGTTCCAGCTGCCAGAGAAGACAAACCTAGAAAGAGGCAGCAAAATTTTGGTGCTACAAACACAGCTTTTACTTCCTTTTATGCTGAACACAACAGCTGCTCTTCTACTGTTTGCTTTGGAGAACGGTAGGCTGGAGCTCAGCAAGGGACCGGCACACGTAGGTCACTGCAGGGACAGAGTAGGTGAGCATCTTTTAACACACCTCTCAGCCTAGTGTGAGTCATGAGCACCACGATGTGAGAGCTGGTCTGGGGAATGCAGACATTGGCATCAGAGGATGACATCTCCACTGATAAGTGACGCCTCAGGAGGCCCTGAAGGAAGTGCTCATGCCCAACCTGGTGTGTTTGCAGACAAGAAGGAGAACAGAAAGAGAACGCTGTGGGTCTCGCAGTGAGGTGGTAGCTGAGATGAGAGGGAGGCACAACATCCATACCAGGCGTTGTGGGGCCTCAGGGTTAAGAAGGTGATGTCTAGAGCAAGAACTCACTGAGATTACTTACACAGGATCTGTACATATATCTTAAAGTCCATGACACTTTGGATGCAAATGACAGATTTCACTGGCTGTTGTAGACCACTTTCTTAATCCTGGGGCACTCCAAGATGTTGGTGAAGTCAAGCTATTTGCTGATCTGGGTCAGAAACCTGGGAGAGATCACCAAGCCACCTTCCTGCTCAAGCTGTGGCAAGTCAAGGTCAGGGGGACAACACATTCCT
>NW_009661367.1:538107-549363 GCF_000708025.1 Charadrius vociferus | reverse complement strand
CTGGAAGTGAATTCAGGACGAGTGCTAAAGATCAGAGCTGTAAGGCAACATCAGAGCTTTGCAACGAGGGGACTATGAAACCATGAAAAATAAGGGCTCCAGGAAGGTAATTTAGAAATTGTGTAATAGCACTGTAACCACCTGTGTGCTAGTTAATTTGAATTCCAGGGTTGTCATAAATGTAGAATAAACAATGATTTCTGAAATGCTCTTATTGCAAGTTCCTTGTGAAGGAGTGAAAAGGTTCCTGTTGCAAAGTGCGCTGGTAAGGACAGGGAACACCGAGCTCGAACTGCAAGAGGACACCAAGGACCTCCTATAGTGTGTAATTTGCAAACTGTCACTATGTTCTTATGACTGCAGTTCAATTACCTCTTGCAAGAAGAGGTAAACAGGTAGAAAATCAGCTCTTGAGGGCCCCTTTTTGTTCATCAAAGAGATTTCTTCTCAAATCAGCTTAAGAGCATTTTGTTAGCGGGCCTGCAGATGCTCAAAGGCTAGTGGCAAGACCCCAATATAAGGAAGCTCCAACAGTAGTAGAATAAAAAGATCCTTGACGTGATGTCTGTGATGCAGTTGGAAATGACACCAGAGTCCCCAGGACATCTTTTGGACCCTGCAATCGGAGCTCTGTGGTTGCCCTGGCCAAGGACGCCTACAGGCAGTCAGCCAGCCCAGACAGGCACCGGGTGTCTCCACGTGTCTCACCGGGTGTCCAGAAGGAGATGCTAGGAGGGGTGGTAGTGGTGGAGCAGAGCCCAGAGGGTGTCATCCAGATTGAGAGCTGCGAGTGGAGCTGGGTTTGCTGGTTGGCTTTAACTACGTGTCACGTTCTGTGAACTTTTTCTAATGGTTTATAAAGGCTGTCATTAGGAGGATCCCTTTGACTTTGGTGAAATCAGCCAAACTTTTATTCTTTTAACCCCATCAAGAGGCAGGCGTGATCTCCAGGCCAAGCTGTCAGATGCAGGACAGTGGCCCTATGGTCACAGCATCTTGCTAAAGGCACCTGGTGGTCCAGCCAGAGCCACTCCCGTCCCAGCATACACAGTGAGAGTCCAAAAAGCTGGGACAGACACTGGCCACCATCCTGCATTTGTGGACCGGTAATATCAGGTGTCCTGACTACAGAGAAATGTCCTTGGGAGGAGATCGCCAGGCCCCTCCAGCTCAGAGCTAGCTTGGGGAACACGAGTGGCTGTTCCTATCACACTGAAGCTTCCCTCTGATGGATCAGAGCACAACAAACTAGGAAAGCCAATATGACTATTATTTGGGAGCTTTTGTTTAAAAATAATTCATACTATTTCAGAACATCTGCAACGTTTTACGCTACTTATGTCCGCTGGATGATTTATGTGCATTTTACCAAGCAGCTGCATGGTCTGTCTTTGGAAACTGAGCTGTTAGCATCCACGTACTGCGGATTTTCACGTACACACACACGTGCGCGCGCATGCACACACACACAAAATAAACCAACCAGAAAAAAAAACCCATCCGTGGGATGCTTTATTGTAATTTTAGAAAACCGTTAAAAAAAAATAAAAAAGACAGACAGATAAGAGATAGAAAGAAATCTCAGGCTTCTAAAAGTTAAATCCCTGTTTCTGCAACACTGAAGCAGCTCTGAATCTGGGTCTTAGCTGCTCCTGTGACCTTTTTTTTTTTTATAATTCTTTTTTTATACAAGAACTGGCATATTGAACCAGAACAAAGATCATCAGAGCTTTCATCCTGTCTCTGACACAGCCAGCAGCCCCCACTTAGGTAAGAGTAGGAGAAACAGGGCAGGAATATGATAGCCCTTCCCCTGACACACTGTCAGAGATAATAGTCAGCAGTTTGGAGACTTCCAAAATCGGGATTGCACGCAAACCATCCACTTTATGGCCACCAATGGATCCTGGAAAGCCAGTCTGCCTTTCCTCTCTTTAAACTCACTCTCTCTTTTGAGTCCTACAGCATCCTGGGGCAAAGACTTCCAGAAGTGATGGATGATGCGCTGTGAGACTCCGGCCTCACCACTTTACTGAGTGCTACCACTGTTAAAAATAGCAACTAATTACTCTCTGCTCATCTGCCCTGCCCCACTCATTGCTTTGGAGACCTTTGTGCAAAAGGTCTCCAAAAGTGTAAAAACCTCTACGTGGGTCTTTCCCCATCCGAGACCTATTTTGTAGCTCTGCTCATCCCGGCTGCCCTTCTCACAGGCTTTTCCTTTACTACAGCATCTTTTCTGAGGCAGAGCAACAAGAAAGATATAGATTATTCAAAACACGGACAATACCATGGGCTTATTATATATATATATTAAAAAATCTTCTCTCTTAGTGGCATAAAATCATTGCACATTCAAAACAAATTGATTCCTTGTTAACATTAAAAAGTGATCTCAGTTTTCAATGCATGAACAAAGTTGCTGTAAAATTCTTGTACACACAAGTTGACATTTCCAAATGAAGCAGTATAAAATTAGGCTCATACTCCCAGCCGCGGGGAATTAGGAGGGCTTTTCTAAAGCATTCAACTGCTTGAGGAGCCGAAGTCCCAGTAAATTCAACCTGCAAGCTCTGACGATGGGATATGGTCAAACCAAAGCCCCTTGGCTCTCTCGCTGGGAGACTCCTCAGTGCATCGGAAAGTGGAGTTTGTTGCTCAGCAAATGTGTCTGTATCACTCCTATAAGCAAAGTTTTTCCTTGGGCTTTGGCACTGCTTTTCAGTATGGATGAGCATTTTAAGGACTAACCTTAAGAAATAAACTTCTTCAGAAGAAAAAAGTCTCTATGGACAAGCTGGGAAACTGCTAAGAAACTAATTAAAGAAACAAGCACAAAACAACCACTTTAGCAGCACAAGCCTGTAAGACGAAAAGAAAATGCAGCCCCGCAACATGAAAAGAAATAAAACTAATTTAAATTTTAAAAACATCTTTTTTTTTTTTCCCCAATTGCTTTGTGCTTACCCTGATTTCTCTGCACATAACAGCCCCTGGCCACAGCTCAGCCATCACCATTTCACACACACATCGGCAGTCCTCTGCAAAGCTGGGTTTGAAGCAGATCTGTGCTCATTTGGACCACCAGATCCTCCAGCAAGGTCAGGAACAGTGTCTGGGGCAATGTATGTACCTTCACTGAGGATCTTCCAGTCAAACTGGAAAAGGGGAGATTCAGATGATATATTAGGAAGAAATTCTTGTCTGTGAGGGTGGTGAGCCCCTGGCGCAGGTTGCCCAGAGAAGCTGTGGCTGCCCCATCCCTGGAGGTGTTCAAGGCCAGGTTGGACGGGGCTTGGAGCAACCTGGGCTGGTGGGAGGTGTCCCTGCCCATGGTAGGGGGTTGGAACGAGATGATCTTTAAAGTCCCTTCCAACCTAAACCATTCTATGATTCCGTGATCTTCCTCATCTGAACCCATGCAGTCCACTGCAATTCTCTGCAGGGCAAGGGATGGAGCCCACCAGCCTTGTCACTAGTCCCCAGCAACTGTGTGGGCCATGGGGCGAGCAGAGGCGTCTGGCCAGGCAGGAGACAGGTCAGGGAGCTCAAGGAAAAGTAAATCTGCCCCTAAGGCATCATCCCTTCTCAGTCCACAGTCACTGGCTGGAAAGCCCTAGGAGACAACTATGTCCCCTGACCTCCAGCACTGCAGAGACAATAAGACTACCTGGATTTAATTCTGCTTCAAGCTCAGAGCTGATCAAGAGAGAAATGCAAAACCTGTTCACTGAACCTGCCAGTGACAGCAGACCCGCCATCCCCCTCGGCACAGCAGCTAGCTCCTGCTCCTGTTAAACATTATGTGCTTTCGCTCCACCTCCTGACACCAACCCTTATCTAACCTTTGACCACCAGTCTGAAGAACCCTTTTCACTCAGGTGTCGTCTCCTCCGTGGGCCTTAGCAGCTGTGAGCCACTCCATCAGGCGGCCAACTCAAAGAGAGGTATCTGAGCTGGGGTTGGTGTAGCCACAGTGGGCATGGACCCCATGGCTCTCTGCTAGACCATCTCTCTGCAGGCAGATGACCCCACTGACTGCCCCTCTTGCCTCCTGGGAAAGAAGTAGCACATCTCCTGCATGGTGCTGTGACCTTCTCCTCCAGTTTGGAGGCTCTCAGGTCTGCTCTGAAGTGCCTGAGGTGCCTTCTGCACCCCCCAGGCGCATACTGTCTGCATTTCTGGTGCCCCTTGGCTCAGTTGACTTCAGCCAGAGGAAATTACAGACCCAGTGCTTAGAACAGCAGCAAGCCCCAGCTACCACCATCATGCTGTGTCTTCCCAGAGTGGGAGCAGCGCAGGCATGACACATGCAGCAGGCACCACGTGCCGAGGCTGACGCGAGTCTCTCTCAGGAGGCACGGTACTTTTCACCACCACCATCCGTGCAGAGGGTGGTCCAGGTCTCCATGGTCCCGTCACAAGCACCAGTTGCGGATGCCAGGGCAGGTCCCTCGGGAGGCAGCTGCGGCTCTGGTCTCTGCTGAGGAGAACAGGCTGCGTGGGGTCGGCAGCGCTTCCAGCCACTTCACAGCCTGAGCCTCGCGCTCAGAAATTGCAGCAAGATGGGAAAGGTCGAGCACTAAGAGTCCTTGATGCAATTCTTTGTGAAACCACTCTGCAACCTAAAAACACTCAGCCTGCTATTTAAAGAGGGGATTTTCCCAGGAGACAAGCCTGGCACAGAGTATAGGAGAGGAAGGAGTTATTTGCTTTCCTATACGTTGTCTAGGAGAGCTTCGCTGCTAGCATAGCCCTGGCCTGACTTCACCTAAACCCATGGAAATGCCCGAAATGGGTGATGCAGGACGTGTGGAAGTGGGAGCTCCTGCAGAAACCATGGTTGAGCATGGAAAAGGTGGAGAACACGCATGAGCCTGCTTGGAGGTCTTGTGCAGACCCGGGTGTAACTCCCTGTCTGTCAGATGGAGCAGGAATAAGCTCCTGGCTAAGGCAGATACGGGCTTGAGCTCCCTCCAGCTGAGCATGGGCTTGTACCTGCTTTCTGCACCAGCCATGACATTGTTGGTGCCTCTACCCACTGCTGCTCTCCTTGCGTGATAGGGACACTGGGGAGAGCTCAGCATGAGACCATCCATGCAGGGACATGGACAACATGTCAAGTGAAGCTGAGTGTCACCGTATGCCTTAGGAAGGAGACAGACACCAAGAAGCTCAGCGCAGGAGGAGATCAGGACCAGGGTCCTGTGGGTGGACCACGGGTGAATGGGTGCCTTCCCTCCCGGGAGTGAGGTTTGGTAGGATCTGAGCACGTTCTGTCTAAAATCAAACACTGCTGCCCAACTGCCCAAGTTTTGTCTCCATTCAGACACCTGCAAAGCCATCATCTCTGCACCTTCATGCCTCTGCTCCCCCTCCACCGACAGGGAACCACATCCCAGCCTGTCTGCTGGGGGACATCGAGGACCGTGGCAGCAGAAGAAGGGTCAGGTCACAGACAGGGGTCCTGCCTGTCCTGGGAGCCCAAGGGAAAGCCATCCACCCACTGAATTCTGCCACAGGATGCATCTGTAATCTCAGGAAAGGGTCCTGAGCCAGAGAAGAGGTGCTGACCTCTATTAGCAAGGCTCCTGGTTCACCCCCAGCCCTGCTTACGTCTTCCCTCCCTGCCCTGACCGCTAAGAAAATGCTGATTTTTCACTTTTGCCTGTGTTTTCGCAGTGAAAGGGAGTATTTCTGCAAAACTCAGTGTGAACAAAGGAGGAGGAGTCAGCAGAACCAGAGGGTTTTCCACCAGACAGATTTGCAGGGCAAGGAAAGAAGAGGGAGAAACTTCTGTGCACACGTACAGCTGCTTCTGCTACACGCACGTGTGCCTGTTGTGCACGTACACCTGCAGTTCCCGTATGTCCCTGCAATGTAGGCACCATCTATTTTTCCCTCAAACTTAAAAACAGCAATTAAAACTGTCACTGCCCTGAAGGCAGGCCCACCGAAGGACTCTGACGGTTCCAGCTCAGCATCCCAGGATAACCATGTCCAGCAGGCTCCTGAGAATTTCTCCCAGGACCTACTACAGCTCCCAGTGATGGAGCAAAATCGGGGGACCTGCTAACCCACGGACCTGATCCTGGCTGCAGTGCACACGGCAGAGGAAAGGGCAGCCATGCTCTGAGAGAAAAACTAAGGAGTGATGAGTGGCTTGGGAGGGAGCAGCAGGTGGCCAAGCATGCACCAGGGCAATCCCTGGTCGCTGCAAGCTGGAGACAGGTCCCAGGTCAATTCTGGTCCCCGTCTTGGTGTTGCTGTCCCTTGGTGTTGGCATGTTATTCACATTATCCTGGCCTCAGCTACCTTTGCACTGCCAGCAGGAGAAATGAGCTGGGATTCTGGGCTGGTGAGAGCAGATCCAGCCCAGCAGGACTATCAGGGATGAACAGTGCCAGTATGCAAGCAGTTCCCTGGTTTGGCCATGGTCTCGGGCTCTCTTGGGTGGTCTAGGGTCCTGGCACATCTTCTTTCTTCAGCTAAGCCTGGATTTCTGACTCCTCCAGGAGAATGACATTTCCCTCCCTTCACCCAGGCAGCTCCCTCCAGCTCTCATGCACGGGCTGGGTACCGCCTTGTCTTTGGGAGACGTAGCAAGTTCACGGCCTTTGCCTCGCAGAGCGGTTGGGAGTCAGTCGTTGGTGGAGGCAATTGGGACCAAACCCAAGTCCTGCCTTAGGTGTCCTCGAGTGAACGCGGAGCCAAGGCTGCGCACTCCTCCAGCCTTGGGTCAGTTGTGCAACTCTGCTGGAAGGGAAAGGGCTTGGAGGACCAAAGCCCAAAGTTCACCTCTGTTTTGACCATTTTAACCACCCCCATTTAATGCCTGGGCCCAGGCGTTAGCTACAGCTTGAACTCTCCAGTGGAGGCTGCAGGCACTGCCTCCTTCCAGGCTGGGAGAAAACAAAGCCAAAATCCCCCTGCATCGCCTTGCGCCATGCACGGGCATTGAACAGGGGATAAATGGAGAGGAAAGGGAGGAGAGAGGCCGCTGATGTCCAAGCAGAGGAGAGGAGAGGACAGGAGCACAGCTGGCACAAGGCCAGCCCACAGAGGAATAAAGTAAAACAAAACTTCATTGTCCATGTCCAAAACCGCACCAGATCCAACTCTTCCTGCTCCCCAGGCCTGTGAATCTGCCGGGCCACATCCGAAAACAGTAACTGCTCATCAAAAATGCAGCATCCAGCCAGTGTCATAGCTCAAGTCACAGTGCTGGGACGGAACACCAGCAATCACCGTGATCACACGTCGGTGGCCTTCTGCAAGTCCAGAAGGGAAGTGGCCCACACTGCAACACAAGGAAGGCAGGATTACAGCATCGCTCCAGGGTGGAAACATCCCAAGGGAGTTTAGAGAAAGGCTTGAACCTGAAGAGGGGGACCAGTTGTAAAGAAGAGCCTAAAACGACACCAACGGCCAGGAAAAATGATGTGAGGTTGAAGATACATGATCTGCCTCTCCTCTAAAAAGAAGCTAAAAGAGGCGACCTGATAACAGCACCTAAGGACTTTCAAGGAAGAAAACTACAGGGTACTCAAAGGCTCTTTAATCTAGCAGAGGGTGGCAAAGCAAGATCCAGTGGCTTAAGGTTACAGCCAGAGAACGCAAATCAGAAATGAGATGAGTCACAGCGATTAACCATGACCATAACAGCGGAGGGAAACAGCAGCTCCTCCATCTACTGTGCCTTCACAGCCAGACTGTCCAGAAGACAAGATGCATTCCCCCACCCCATCTCCCAGGTGAAGCAGGGCCAAAGAGCTGTACCAGCCCACGGTGCATCTCTCCCGTCCCTGCTCCCAAGTCTTACCCATGGGGAAACACGAGGTCTTGCCCCCTCAGAGAGCTCCCGCTGATGCACGCAGCCGTGGCACAGAGGAAGTCAAAGCTCTGGACCTGCCTTTGCAAGGATCTCCCCTTCTCCCACGGCACGTCTGGGGTGCTCCACTGCCGGCCCCATGCACCAACTCTCTTAGGGCTACAAAGATGATCAGGGGACTGGAGCATCTTTCTTATGATGAAACGCTGAGGGAATTGGGGCTTTTTAGTCTGGAGAAAAGCAGACTGAGGGGAGATCTTATCAATGCTGATAAACCCTTCAAGGGAGGGTGTCAGGGGGATGGGAACAGTCTGTCTTCAGTGGTGCCCAGTGACAGGACAAGAGGGAACGGGCACAAACTTGACCACAGGAAGTTCCATCTCAACCTGAGGAGGGACTTCTTTCCTGTGAGGGGGGCAGAGCGCTGGCACAGGCTGCCCAGAGAGGTGGGGGAGTCTCCCCCTCTGGAGCCATTCCAAACCCGCCGGGACGCCGTCCTGTGCCACTGCTGGAGGTGCCCCTGCTCTGGCAGGGGGTGGCACTGGGGGAGCTCCAGAGGGCCCTTCCCACCCTCACCAGCCTGGGATTCAACAAAGCCCCACAGGAAAAAGCCTTGGCTGACAGCTGTGAGGGACGTGGCAGCCAGTCCCTGCAGCGCAGCAGGTGCAGGCTGTACTTAACACTTGCAGCTCTTTTGGGTGTGCACGATGATCCCACAGCTCTGCATGTCCTACAGCTGGTGCCCGACACCACCAACACTGGCCCTTTCAAGGTGGGACTTCTATGTTCATGGTCCCTTCCTTCCCCTCCTACAATCAGACTGACACGCATGCTCACGCCGGGGCGCACAGCGAGCGCCAGCGATGCAGACAGCACACAGCCACGTCACCCTGGGGTCTGCTCCTGCTGCCCTCTCTGCCCCCCGGTTTTCAGGATTTGGCTGAAATTCTGAAACTCTGTGCAGCCAGCGCGACAAAGTGACATGGATGCACACAGCCTCCCCCCGTGCTCGAGGAGGCAAGAGGAGGGTTTTGCAGCACGTGCACCATGAAAGCTGCCTCCTAACCTCCTGAGCACACTCTTCCCTTGGTCTTCGTTGCCATTTGGTTGCCAGCTTTCCCTGTGGCCATCTCTGTCCCGGGCCGTTTGCTGGCGAGCTGAGCATCACCCCACCGTGCCTCTCCCGGGTGCTCTGCATCGCACACTGAGCCGATGTTTCCAACACCTCCCAGTTGAGCGCCATCCGTGCCATTCATTACCATGCTGCGTGCGCCCGCCTCCAGCTCACTAATGAAGCTGTTAAATAAGAAACACGGATTGCCACGCGTGCCCCCTGCGCCCCACACACAGCCTCGGCACCCCACTCCAGTGCCCATCGCCGCCCTCTGTTTACAGCCCTCTGGGCAAATCTGTGCCCTTTGTGGCCACGCTCACCACCCAGGCTGTTAAAACTCAGGCTGAGACAAAGATTTCATGCGAATCTGCACCAAATACTTCAGTAAATCTCGGTCTTGCACAGTCTCTTCATTTTGTAATTCCAGATTAAAGGGTAGAGCCAGCTGAGATGCTTTTAACAGAGCATTTAGAAAATGCAGCGCTCCTGAAAGAGACCACAATGAGGAATCGCATCTATTTTGACAGAGCTCCCCAAACAAACACCTCAACACTATTTGCTTTAATTTCCTTGTTTCCCAAAACACTCAAACATCTACTCCAAAATGGATCCTGTAGCTTCATTTTTATTGGTGAAAAGAATATATACTCTGCTTGGGAATTACAGAAAGCAAGATGCTCCTGTGTTTGCAAAGCAGCTGGGATTGTATTTCCCGTCCACAGGAAAACTTAAGGGTCATTTTTGTTCTTCCTTGGGAAATCTGGGGCCAGCAGAAGAGGCAGCTAACACTGAAATCTCCCACAGAATGCAAATGCTAGTTTTTTTCCAGCATTTCTCTCCTGAATAGTAATTCAGATTTCTTAGTGCAGGATTAATTCCTCGTAATCCTAGGGTGCAGTTTGCCCTTGTATCAGCCCTTCCCTCAGCCCTTGTTCCTGAGCTTAGCGGTGTCAGAGTAGCACTGCCGTGAGCTGCCCCGGTGGCAGCACTGGGTCCCAGGTTGTCGAGAAGTCTTTTTCTCCAGTTGCCCCTTGTCTACAAGAGCTGGCTTTACCGGGGAAGGACCCCATACCTGTCAGGATGTGCACACTCAGCACCTGCACGTTTGTTGAGGTCCAGTTGCCCACTAAGCTGTAGACACCATGCTTCCCTCTTGGACAAAGCTCCCGTGCAGGGAGGCTCCAGTTGCGGAGCTGGACCTACCGACTGCTTCCAAAGGAGTGTGCATCCAGCGAGGCTGAGGGACCGAGCAGCCCTGTTTGTGTCAGCAGGCCAGGTCCCCGTTCCAAGGACACAGGTCTCCCCTTCCACCCTGGGCGAACCTTTAGGGAGTCTGGGTCTCAGCTTCAGCAGGGGCTTCCCCAGAGGGGGCCACAGGAGCTCAAAGTTGCATTGCAAGAAAACATCCCCCGAGACCTCATGCCACCACCCAATGTTTGTCATGGAGCCGTTCAGCGGCTCCACAGAAGCTCTGCACTCAGAGCCAGCTGGGACTGGACACTTTGGACCAGGACACCCAATGTCTTCTGTTTCCTGCTTCAGCAGAGGTACAAGTTGGCACCTGGATGTTCACCACTGCCATGGGCCATCCTGGCTGCCTGGCCAAGACCAGCACTGATCTTTGCCTGTCCCAGGCTAAGGAAAACCTCTCCATCACAGAAAATGCATTGCCTTCACCTGAAGACAGTAAAATTAGAAGGCAGGGAGAAAGCACAGCTGGGGCTGAAGAAACCACCCTGGAGTCCTGCTGGGTGTAAAGGGAAGGGGCAATCCAACAACCTTCTCCACAGCAAGGCCAGCCTGGGCCCTGCAGCATCACATATAGGAAGGTGGTCCAGGGATGGTCATGGCCGACATGGGTTCCCAGTGCGGGAGTGCTGCAAGGCACCACCAGAGAGGATCCCTCGATCTGGAGAGGGAAGGAGAATTCACAGCTCAGCAGAACACAACAGGCATCCAATTGGCTGGAGCACATCTTCTGTTAGTCAAAATAAAATGTAGATGCTTAATTATTAATCAGCTCATATGCAAAATAGGTATCATAGCAGGATGGGGGAGGGGGGAACGTATTGTTCCTTAAGAATAAATATTTAACATGATACAGAACAGCATGAATTTTTAAAGAGAAGTTTTTGTAACTGCTGCAGCTCTTGAACTGCTAAAGAAGCAGACCATCTCCTAGCAGCAATGCCAGCTCCTAGAGTGGGCAACAGACATTTCCACGCCGGGACTGCAGAGGAGGAGGAAGGACGCGAGAGCCTGGGCCCCAAGAATAGCAGCTTTGCAACCACCATCCTCCTACGCCCACTGC
>NW_009661367.1:536768-538041 GCF_000708025.1 Charadrius vociferus | reverse complement strand
TGCGCCCACGACGAAAACCCAAGTGGTCCCTCCTGATTTCAGGAAACTGCACAGTGAGAGCAAAGGCTCAGGGAGCTGAGCTGCTCCAGCCATTTATGCTTTTTTGGGGGGGGATGTGTGATGCTCTCCATCCTGCGTGGGGCTGGTGGTGCTGATGGATGCAGCACCCAGCGCCTGGGGCCCCGCGTACGCCATCCCACGCTCTCACTCTGCTCTTTACCTGCTCCTCCAGTGCCACAGCATCCCGCACCAGCATCGGGCCCTGCCTGCAGCCTCAGGAATGAGTCAGAAAGGGAGTTATTCTGCCGGTCCCTCTGCAGGGAAAACAGCCTGCTCCAGCCCAGCT
This sequence comes from Charadrius vociferus, assembly GCF_000708025.1. Classification (NCBI taxonomy): domain Eukaryota; kingdom Metazoa; phylum Chordata; class Aves; order Charadriiformes; family Charadriidae; genus Charadrius; species Charadrius vociferus. The sequence continues at coordinate 537,695 of NW_009661367.1, read as the reverse complement.
CTTTCCATGCAACTCTCCTGGCCCCAGCACCGCCAGGAGTTGGACCCAGAGGAGCCTTTCTCGCCCCTGTGCCGCTCAGGGCTTGCCCCACAGCTCCTCTTGGGATGCCTCGCTGTGATCCCCCAGCCCCCAGACAAACCTCCAGCTACGAATATCTGGTGGGGGCGAGATGGGGCTGACACCCAGGACCCTGCGTTCCCGCTGTAGGTATAGCGACCAGAGCCGGAGCAATTCCACCCACCACCAGCTCAGCTCTCTCCTGTCCAGGGCACCTCCGCAGCCCGGGCATCCCCTGGGGCAGCGCTGGGTGGGGGCAATGGGCACTGCACCACGGGACAGAGAAGAGCACAGGGCTTGCGCGGCAGAGACCAGACCCCGACGGCTCCATCCCCACCCTCCAAGGGCTCGCTGGCTGCTTAGAAGAGCTCTGAGGAGCAAAACAGGAGCTAAGTCAGACAAACCGAGGGATGCTGAAGCCCTTTTCACAGGTAGGAGCACCAAGAAATAATGCTGGCTGAAGAGATACCTCAGGGCAGGTCCTCAGTGCTGGGCCAAAGGGCAGAGAGCCCACTAACAGCAGTACCAGCTCTGGGTATGGGTGCAGGGAGGGACAGGAGGGACAAAGATGCCCACGGTGGGGGGCATGAGCATGGAGAAAGCCTGTGGGTGGGACAGGGTGTCTGCAGGAGGCCCCCAAGGCAGGGCAGGGAGTCTGGTGGGCATCAGCGATATCTCTGGCCCCATGTGCTGGGCTGAATGAGCTTTGGGAAATCTCCACTTCTTAAGTTTGCCGTCCACTGCCAGAAGCCACAGGGCTTTGGACACCACCTCCAGGTTTCTCCCAGCACAGACTCAACGTCTGTTTGCAGGGAGGAAGCTGCAACACCACCGTGAGGCTGTGCCAGGAGTGCCCCTGCCCTGCTCCTG
>NW_009661367.1:534997-536561 GCF_000708025.1 Charadrius vociferus | reverse complement strand
GAAAGAGTTGAACAGCCACACTGGAGAATGATCCTGCCGATGTCCCTGCTCCCAGGGACTTCAGGACAGCCCCCCCTCTGCCGATGGGCCACATGAAAGCTATTACGCTCTCCCTTGATATATACCTCCCATAAATCCAGGGACTATAAATTAGGGTAACCTGCTTTAAGGGCTGTCTGAGCTCTGCAAAGACATCCCAAAGTCGGGCAGAACCTCGCGGAAGACACAGGTACTCTGTCCTCACTTCCCTGGGGACAGTGGCCCTGGGGTAAGGAGCAAAGGCACCGCAGCTCACGGGCACAATGGCCAGATTTGCTCAGGGCTTGGGGAAAACCACGATTTCTGTCCTCAGAGGGGAGGGGAGACCGAAGCTGGTCCTCATGCCACTCCTGCTGTCCTTAGGACCTCTCACCCCTCCTCGCCGTGCAGCCGCTCTCTGCCACTGTCCCCAAGGCCTCTGGTTCGGAGGAGCGACTCTCGCTGTCGAACAACAAACTGCGGCTGTGCCGAACGCATTGGAATGAGCACCGAGTCCTCACCATCGCCTCTCAGAGGTCAAAGAAGGGGGCCGTAAAAAACATGCAGCACTTCCCTGCTCATCTTTGAAAGCGCGCTACCCTGTAATGACTCTGCACTGTGTCTTGGCAGGAGCGGAGACAGCTCTGAGCTAGCACAGAGCCTGCAGCTCCCCTCCTCCACCAGACACAAGTGGGTCGCGGTGGCCTTGTGCCACCTGTCCATGTTCAGGATCCGGCCCCAGAGCCGACCGTCACGCCACCGAGACCGCCCGAGCCCACCCTGCCCTGCCTCATCCTCTCCGCCACCCCCACGTCCCAAATGGCGTCCCTGCTGTCCGCACAGACGCTCCGGCGGTGCTGGGAGCCCCAGGGCTGCAGGCAACAGCAATGGAAACAGACACACCAAACGAGGGTTTACCTCCCTGGATCCAGCTCCAGGCTGCCAGCAGGACCAACCGGGCAACAAGATCTGCTGTGACCCACTGCCCTGGGGCAGCAGAAATCCCTCAGTTACACCCCTTCTACACCAGACCTTCTGCTCCTTCCTTCTCACCTTGCTCTTTGCTTCCCCTGGAGCATCTCTCCTGCCAGCCAGGCACTGAGTGAAGCTGTGGGCAGCAGTGCTGGAGCTAGACCCACTTTAGAGAGCCCACCACAGCCTACATGAGCCCAAGTCTGTGGGAATACAGCAAACTGAGCCCTCCAAGCACACGGCATGTAAGGTTGATTTGCCCCCCTGGGAGGTTGGACTTGCCAGGCTGGGGGGATCAGAGGAGGGCAGACACCCCTGGGGGGCTGTGTTGGCTGAAGTTGCCACCCCAGTAGAGATGCAGATCTTGGCTGTGTGAGGGCTCCCAGGCTGCAGCAAAGCCAACTCAGGCACAAGTGACAACCTACACATCTGGAGACAGCTCACATCCCAGAACACCTGCAAGTGCTCAGGTGACAAATGCCCTGTGCCTGGCAGGACCAACCCACCATGCATGGCAGCGAGACCTGCCATTCCCTTGGAGCCATGGGGGGTATAGGTCTCGGAAGATGATGGC
>NW_009661367.1:519154-534791 GCF_000708025.1 Charadrius vociferus | reverse complement strand
CAGCGAGACCTGCCATGCCCTTGGAGCCATGGGGGATACAGGTCTCGGAAGATGATGGCCAAGAGCATGAAGACGTTACCATGGGCCTATGGCACATGGGACAATATTTGCCAACCATGATCCAACTTTCTGCCTTGAGAAGGTCATGCTTTCACAGAACCAGCAATGTACATCCTAAAACACCCAAGACTGCATGCAGAGAATGAAAGAGCAGATCCCCACCACCACACTGCCATGGGCTGCCATAAACTCACAGCATTCAAGGCAAACTTGCCCAGATCCACGTGGGATTGTCACCTTCTCGTTCCCAAGCCACAGGCAGGTGGCACCAGGGGACCCAGCTCTGGAAATGGAGCAGCCTGGTGTAAAGCCACCGCAGGGTCCCCAACGAGCAGCCTCACCCCTAGCCCTGGTGCTGCCACCCAGCACGTCTCACAGCCTAATCTGGGCAGAGCATTAACACACAACAAAATTTAAAGCCGAAACTAAGCAGATCAGCTTCCCAACAGAAAACACCCCCAAGAACCCAGCCTGCTCATCTGCTTCTGGATGAGAAATCTAATAAAGTCATTGAGGTGAGTTAGGGCTGGTCACCATTATTCTCCCCCAATTTGTGCTGTCAGCTCCTTGTAAAACATGACATATGACTCTGAAAATTCATCTTGGGCACCAAACAAAATTTATTCTGCTGTAAAAAAGAAATGTGCAGAAAGAGACGGTGAACAGCGGCCCAGGGACCTCCACACCACTGAAAACACACACGCACTGATCTCAGCAAACAATTGATTTTATTCCCCACCGCCGCCATCCGTCTCTGCTCCATCCATTGCCCGATCTGGATGGCAGGAGAATATGAGTTTTAAAGGTCACCACTTAATGATGTTAAGGAGCTGTCCTCCTTCCCAGATAAAATACTGATCAATCTGTAATATTTCTGACTGGACTCTGCTCGTGGAGAAGATACAGGAGGATTCTGTTCCCCTTTATGTTTCAAACATACTTAAAGCCTTTCCTGAAATCGAGCTGATAACTCATGCTGGGGACAGACACAGGCTGGAACTGCCACCTCATGTGTCCAGCCTGCAGGCAGGGAGCCAGCAGAAGGGGTGATGAAATGCAGCTTGGATTGCTCTACAACATCAAGTGCTATTATATCCTTACATAACTTAACGTATAAGTGTTCCGCTATTGCCTCTCCTGTCACCTGTGGAGAATTAGAGCAGTTAGAGCATTCCTGGACCCACTTTCCTCCATGCATTTCACATGCCTGCGCTCCCAGAAGGCCTCACACGCAGCTCGGAGGTGATGGTCCTGCAGCTCTGCCGGTGTACAGCACCACTGCTCCACGCTCAGCAAACTCAAGAGAGCGGGAGCATCATCTCCCCGCACAGCTTTGGGAGGTCTGGGACCCTGAGCAGGCACAGCAACAGTGTCACCCCTGTTTCTGAGTGTCCCATCCCGGGGACTTTGTCACTGAGACAGCGCTGAGCTGCGAAACACATGTCCTTCCAGCGAGGTTCCTTGTGGACCGCTCTAGCAAGACCTGCCCAATTCTTTGCCGAGCCATTCCCAGGCTGCTTTCAAAGCACAGCAGCCAAGAAGAGCTCGTTTCACAGGTCTGGCTCCCTCCAGCAATAATCCCTGCTCCGAGGAGACCCATCAGCACCTCTGCACCCCATCCCTGCTTTGCGAGGGAAGCAGAGGGAAGCCCTCCCACATCCCAAGCAGGGGACCTGAGCTCTCCTTGCTTTGAAAAGCAGCGTGATTTAAACATTTACCTCCCGAGCCCTCTCCAAACATGGGAACTTGGGGATGCAGGCAGCGCGGAGCCGCAGCAGCACACACTGTCGCACACCTGCACCTCCCATCCAGGCTCCCAGCCAGAGATAGCCCCCTCCTGAGTAGCCTGAGAAAAAGATAAATAATTTGAATACACAGTCTTCAAAATGAAGCAAACAGCTCCATTTGAAATTACACCAAAGAGTATTTAATTTGCTTTTGGATGTGCAGCCTGGAACAAGCACTCTACCAGAGGAAGTGTGTTTATAATTTATTCAGCAGCCAGCGCATTTCAGAGTCTTTCAGAAGTCCTCACAAAGAATGCCACAGATGGGGGGGGCAGGGTTATTTTATTTATTTTTTATTTTTCTAAACAAAGTGAGCAGGGTCAACTCTGAATTTCTAAAGCATCTCAGAGGTGCTCAGACTTTTAAAGCTCTCCAGAGATAGCACTCACACCTTTTCTTCCATTCTTGCTCATTTTGCTCTGCAAAGTAGATCCCTCCAACTTTGTTTTAAAAACAAAACAACGAAAAACCTACCTGCCTTGCTTACAGAGCAACCAGGCTCCAAAACTCCTTGTTCTTTCAGCAGCAACAAAGAGCAAATTAACATCCCAGACCTGTCTTTATTCCCAAACAATTCCACGTGAAAATAACCTGTCTTTTACTAATCTAGGCCAGGAGTTTAAAGCAGCCTGGATTGTGCGCACAGGCAAACAAAAACAGGTTTCCCCCCCCCCCCCCCCACACACTTTTCCCTCTAGCCGGATTTCAAATGAGGTCCCAGAGGAGGACGTGGTTTCAGCTGAGGCTGAACGAAGCGGCATCACAGAGGGCTGGGAAGACCCTGAGCCCACGGATGCCTCTGGGTGCCTCCACGGATGCGGAGAGTGGGATGTGCGGCACGGCCTCCTGGACCTGCTGCCCAAATGCGTCCAGAGGCCCCAGAAGCACCTCACAGAATCACAGAATGGTTAGGGTTGGAAGGGACCTCTGGAGATCATCTAGTCCAACCCCCCCTGCCAGAGCAGGGTCACCTACAGCAGGGTCCTGCCTACCTCAGGGACTGTCACCTTTCTCCTTCTCCAGCAGAGAGGCAAAAAAAGAGACAAAGCGTTCTGAAGATCCCTTAATTCAGAGCTACCCCAGAAATGCCTGGCAGGGACACTGCCTGATCGTTTCATGACCTGTTTCAGGTGAAGCTGAGCAGGGTCTCAACTCCCTTAGTCACTGGCAGGAGCTCCTTGTTTAAACACCACCAGCATTCTACAAACAGCCGGAGTTCTGGATGAAAGTCAGGCCCCCATGATGCCCAGTGCTCCTACAGAGACAATTCCTGGTGAAGAGAGGTGGATTGACCCAGGGAAAGGTGTGTCCTTGGGTCCCTGGGTCAGGGAAGACAGTCCCTGGGTCTGGCCGGAGCTGTACCACACTGCTACGATGGCAAGACCTGCCCGGGCAGCTGCTGCAGATTGGCGGCAAGGGGGTGAGATTGCCAACTAGGCTACCAAAGGCACAGGAGAAACAAGGGAAGAGGTTTAGCAGTTAATATGACCTGCAACTCATGTTCATTTTACCATCTTCTGGCAAACAGTCTCCAACGTTATAACCACGACTTCAGCCCTTTGCTTTGCTAGAATAAAGTCTACTGGTGAGCGGAGCGCCTACTGATTTCCTCCAGGCAACGCACAAAACGACGACAGCCACTCTTACCAACAGATCTGGGCAACCGCAAGTGAGACCACCAGGGTCTGTTTGGAGAGCTGGAGGGACGGCGCGATGCTCTTGGGATGAATAAAGGGGAAAATCTCCCCTTCAGCTCCCTGACCCAAAAGGCAAGCGGTGCAGGGGGAGAGAACCTGCAGCAGCACAAGCTGCCCCGCGGGTATCAGCCTGGCAAACCAGTCTCCTCGCTAGATGTGCAGCTTGTGGAGCCCTCAGAGCAGCAGGACTCACACAACCGGGCTGTTTACAGCCGCTTGCTGACAAGGAGTTTGCAACTCAGGGCCAGAAAGGGCCCCCATGGAGGAGAGGCAGCCACTACTGCCGCACTGGGGAAAGCAGAAAACATCCAGGCATCCCCCCCGGTTCTCCCCAGGCTCAGGGGCCACATCCCACTGGCTGTATCTGAGGCTTTAAAGAATCAAGAATAACCAACGGTTCTGGTTCCTGGGGCCAGCTCACGCGCACAGAGCCCCGCACAGGCACAGAGCATCCTCCCGCGCAGGGAGAGCAAGCAGAAATACCGCTGCTGCCCGCCTGACCTGGGAAAGCAGCTTAAGGGGTAAGCAGAGAGATGAGTGTGGCAGGGAAGGGTCCTGCACACCAGAATTAGCCGCCCAACGGAAAGGGGATTACATGCTCCGGCATGCCCTGGGGGCAAGCCAGCAGCTGGGGCTGGCAGGCAAGAGCTAGCGGGGGACGAGAAGAACAAATAAGTCAGGGCTCCCTTCTCCTCCAAAAACCCCAAGATACTGAGCACAGGATTTGAAGAGGAGAAGGTGCTCATGCCTATGGCACAGGAGAGGAGCAGCCGACAGGACAGGGACTAGAGGCGAACGTGGAAGAGCTGCATTTACCGGCGATCTCCGAAATCTGAAGCAGTGTGGATAGAAAAGAAATAAGAGGCAAGAAATGTGACAGATTAATGGTCTAGAGCTGAAATATGAGATTAGGAATTTCAGAATATGCCTGCATGTTCCAGGTGCTCTTTAAATTTGTACAGTCTAGTTGCTCTATTATGTAAAATTTAATTGCCTAAGAAATCCATATAGCTTCACGGTCTCAGCAGCCAGCACCAGAGTTTCTTTGTTTTTGCAATCTTTATCCAGGTTGGTTTTAAAGATTGAAATATGAGCTCTCCTGGGTGAAGGGGGTTTACTAAATCAAGCGCCGCTGTTGGGCTGGAAGCACAGAAGGACATGTCCAGGCAGGGGATGTGGGCAGGGGATGCGGGCAGGGGATGCAGGCAGGGGATGCAGGCAGGGGATGCCCAGCCAGGCTGCCTCCCTCTGCCTCCCCTCCAGAGGGGCCATGGGAGGGCTGCGATGGGTGCTGGGCGGGCTGGCCAGACAGACCTTTTGGCTGGGATAATCCATCCAAAAACAGCTACCGGGACTCGGCACGTCAAGCCACAGGGGTCCGAGGAAGAGCTGAGCCCTTGCTCAGGCAGAAATGACAAGGTTTGTTAAACTCCGGGCAGCAGAGCCGGGCTGGCACCGCAGCAGGGCACCAGGCAAGCGGGAGGGTTCACAACGCAGCGCCGCAAGGGCTTCTGCTGCTCTTCTGCTTCGCCCTGTGCTGAGCAGGCACTTAGGGAGCACTGACCTCCAGGCCACTGAGGATGGCCAGCACCACCCCGTTCCTCCCCAGTGGAGGGATGGAGGGAGAGGAAAGCTCAGGGGCAGTGTGATTACAAGGGACTCGCTGATACTCGCTTTGAGCACCGGCAGCGCCTTCTGAGAAAAGCCCATCTCTTCTGACTGATCTGCAAGGACGAGGGGATGAGGGCTGACCCCATACTAGGCAAGGCGCCCATGGGGATGGGAAGAAGCTCCACAGCCGGGGCTGGATGCGGAGGGGCTGTGAGTCGTGGCCACGGGCAGCACTCATCCAGGCAGCGCAGCATCTCGCTCAGAGCCTCCCTTCTGCCTGGGACCCAGCCTGTCATGGTGCTGGTGCCTCCAAGGCAAGGTGGGAATGCAGCCCGGGATCTGCCGCACCTGAGGACAAGCAAGCGGCTTCTGGAACAGACCAACGGCCAAGGAGAGAGAAACGAGGCACCAGCCTGTGGTCGGTGATCCCAGCCCTTGCAGGGGGATCTCACAGGACACCGGCACGGCCTCTGCGTGTGGAGCATTGCTGCTCTGCCATCTCGCTCCATTCACAGAATCACAGAATGGTCAGGGTTGGAAGGGACCTCTGGAGATCATCTAGTCCAACCCCCCCGCCAGAGCAGGGTCACTTATAACAGGTTGCACAGGACGGCATCCAGGCGGGTTTTGAATGTCTCCAGAGTGGGAGACTCCCCCACCTCTCTGGGCAGCCTGTGCCAGTGCTCCACTACCCTCAAAGTAAAGAAGTTCGCGGTCCTTTGCGAGCAGTCCACCAGCTGTGGAATAATCAGGCAAGCACTGAGCTGCGCTGCTGGGGAAATCTCACCTGCAAAGCCATTCACGCCGCTCTCGAAGCTGACAGGCAGAGCCGGGCATGCCACGGAGCGACTGCAGTGAGTAATCCCCTCAACAGACACTCAGCCTTGCAGAAGCAAAGCAACCAACAAAGGGATATTTAAGGTTGCTAGTGAGCACTTAATATAGTTTATATTTACAGCTTAATGGCTTTTCAGCATCACTAACTTCCATTCCAACAAAAAGACTTCTCCTGTATTGCCTCAGCTTAAGTGCTAACTACATCTTCACATTAATAAATATTTTAAAACAGTGGAACTCTAAACTCCTCTGGCACAGAGCCGGCATCTGCTCAGTTGGAGTTTGCATTTGCACGAGAGAAAACAGACGGAGAAACCCCTTCCGGATCCCCAGGACCACATCAGCAAGGAGCCCCTCCAGCCCTGCGCCAAAGCACCTCTGCCCGGGGGAGATCTGCCTCCCCTCTCCTCCTCCTCCTCCCAAAGCAGTGGCCACAGGGGCTCCCACGGGCCCTGCGTGACAGCTCCTCCTCTGAGGGATGGACCTGGACACCAGGCTCTGCTGGCTCATCCCTTCCCAGGGATGTTTCCTGGGACTCACCCCCGGGGTGATGGGGCCAAGCCCTCAGCTCTGCCCCCCAGGTGCCCCTCAAAATTCCCCTTCCCTCCCCGTTGCACCCATACATCCCACAGCCTTTCCCACCTGAGCCCTGAGTGCTAGTACGGGCAGGGGGAGACCCTTCTATGTAGCACCCCCCAACCCTCACATGCACCCCAAAGTCACCTTCCCCTCGCTGCGAAGTCCAACAGGTTCAGGCCACTGAGCAGCCACATGGGCATAGCACAGAAATCACAGACTTTGAGCAGAAGATGGGCAGAATTAGGTCCAGAAAGAAGATCTAGCTGTGTCTTTGCTCAAGCCTGAGGGACGCCACAAAATGAGCAGGAGACAGAGACACTGTGGGATTTTGTGGTACGGACCTTCATGGAGTTATGGGCCTTCATGGAGTTATGGACCACCTCGGACCTCCCAGCTTCTGACCATGATTGAGGCATAGTGCATGCCTTCAATCAGCATGAATTTGCAGCGTGCAACAAGCAATCCACACCACAAGAGAGCCATACCCACACGAACTGCTGTCCATGCAGAGGAGAGGGAGACAAAAATCAGATGAGCAGGCCCTAGGAAGATCTGTACATTGTCTGGCAAAGACCGGGTTGAGCAGAGGACCTGAACCATAGTCTTCAGAGTGTCCTCACAAGCCTCTGTCCAGGACTATCCCATAGACACTGCTCCATACGGCCTGGATTTTCCCACAGAAAGGTCTCAGAGTGCAGGGTTAGCACTGGCTTAGCAGGTAGCTGCGCTGGCAGCATTGGCCCAGTCTGATCCACACAGGCTGCACGGCAAGGGACAGGAGAATGGGCAGGAACATTGTCCCACCTGCCAAACCACAACCCTCAGACAGGCTCAGCGTGCACTGCCCCACCTGCACGGCTGACAGATGGGTCATCTGAAAGTGCTGTACCTCATAAAGCTCCTTCCTGAGAGCACTGAGGCTATTTAGCTCAGGGAACTAGAAGAAAATACAGAGCGCAGCAAGATGGACCCACTTAGGGCAGGCACAGGTCCTTTCTGCAGCTCTTAGTCCATGGATCACCTTAGCTGTAATATGGGTCTGTGGCCACAGGGCCACTCTCCAGCAATGTCCCTCCAGGCCAGGCTGGGGCTTGGCTTGGCCCTCAGGTGAGTGTGGTTCTCCCATGCAGACAAGTGCTGTGACTCCAAAACCCTGAGAGACGCAAGGAGAAATCTGCAAAGCCCATCATAGTCTAGAGGCCAAGGGTCAAGGAGTAATTTTTAACAAGCCAGGAGAACCTTAGCAATGAGCCACCAGTATTTAGAAAGACTGACAAGCAAGACCATCTCAGCTGCATCAGCCAGAGGACTTGAGGGCCCCATCACCAGAGATGTCCACCAAGCCTTCTGCTGCCAGCCACAATGCCCAGCTGCTGGCCTCTAGCCATGGGCTGCCTGCAGCAAGGTGTCCTAAAACTGTCTCCAAGCTAGTCAAGATACTAATGGAGCCATAGAGAAAGGCATGATGTCCAGCCAGGCTTAACTGAGACCACGATCGGGAGCTCAGGAACTTCCAGAAGGTCCCTTGAACCACACCAGAGGGTGATTCTCTCACAGTGACAAAGCTGCCAAGGAACAGCACCAGCAGGGACCGGCAGGGACCAGGAAGGGTCCCTAACACATATAACAGGCTCTGATGCTCCATAGACATCCTCCCCTTCGCGAGCTCGAGATGCTCTGCTCCTCCAGAGCAAACAAAGCAAGATCTCACAGATCAAGGTCCTGTGGACCACGGAGCTGGGCCGTGTCCACCCTCTCCCTGCTATTAAAGACCAATTCCTGCACAACCTCCTCAGCCAGGAATGAGTCTGTCCCGTGCTACTTTCATTGGCCTTTTCAAATTTAAAGCTATTGCCGCAAACTCGTCCTTTGGCTCGCAGTGGGGGACCCCAGCTGGCAAGGGAAGCAGTGAAGAAAGCAGGCAGAGATATCGCTTTCATGTGCAGCGATAGGATGGGGGTTTGTGTCCGCTCCGAGGGACATAATTGCACGAGTCACACACACGCATGCACACGTGTACACACGCGCACACGCTCCTCGTAGAACCCACCAAGCAAAGCCCTGGCTGAGAACAGCAAGCATATATCAAGCACAAGCTGGGTCATCTCTGCTTTTAATTGTCTGGATGGTTTGTTACAGGAGGGAGGAAAAAAAAACCCAAACCCACTTTGCTCTCAAGGATCCAGCTCTGTAAACGGCATTATGCCTCGGCTTGTATAGGAAATTTTACAAAGCTCAGTTGAAGGAAAACCTTGACTTGTACAGTGCGAGATAAAAATCCTTAGCGTTCGCAAATGAATGTACCCATCTGCTGTGCACCGTATTATCTCTCTCAGAAAGAAAAAAAAAGAAAAAAAGAAAGAAAGAAAGGAAAAAAAGAAAAAAGTGAATTGAACTTTGGATGCTTTTCATTCCCCTACAATGTGCAGCAAACTGTGAGTCCTATTCATTAAGAGAGAAGATTGACATTCATTATAGTGTGCATTAAATTCCTCATTCTTCTTCTACCCTCAAAATTAGTCTACAGAGGGTAGTAACTAGTAATTTCTATATTGAATTTCTAGTAACTACAGTGGGTTTTTTCTTCCAAATAAGCAAGGCAATTATAATAAGACACGCTTCTTCCTAAAATGGTAAAACAGGCAGTGCCATTTGAAATCTCTGATGCTTTCCTTTACAGCTGCAGTTAGACATGTGCACAAGCAGCTCACATGGTAGCTCCTGAACAAATTTGGGAAGAAACGTTGATACCCCAGAGCACAGGCAGCTCTGCTGTAGTTGCAGCTCTCACCCAAAATGTCTTCCAGCTCTGGCTGCACGCAACCGCGACGTACCATCAAATATGGGAGATCCATCAGTCCCACAGTGCAGGCAGGGGCTGCGGCAGGGAAGTCACAAACGTGCCCATACCCGCACCGCAGGACGCAAGACACGCAGGAACTTGGCAGCCCAGCTCCCTGCAAAGGTGCCTCCGCGCAGATGAGCCAGCAGATGCCTCCCCCATCGCCTCTTCTTCCTGAGGTGACCGCCAGAAGAGTTAGTCCATCCGTGATGCCTTCACCGCTGGCCAAACACCGCCAGCTCACGAGTGCAACGGCAGACACGGCACACCACTCTCCCCCAGGCACGACCCGTCCCAGGCACAGGGTGTTTGCAAGGACTCCCCTGAATCATGGTCCAAACCCAGCTCTTCCACTCCACTGGGTCCCCCCAGGACTGACCGTCTCTCGTGTAGCTTATCCACCACTGAGGTCCCTTGTCTCTGGAGATGCAAGGGAGGTCTGTGGCACTTCAGATGAACGTGATCTTCGCAGTGCCATAAGGAGAAGCAATTAGCGTTTGTGGTTTTAACTAAGCAGCCCCATCTCTCCTCAGACAGCAGGGGACCTGCAGACGTTACAGACAGATCAGATATCACATGGCAGACGTGGAGAAGCAGACTATCTCTGAAGCCAAGCAAAGCAGCATGAGGAAGATGGGAACGGTGACAGACACCCCTTCGGCGCCACAGCCCACAACTTCTGTGATGCTGGATGCACGTCCGAGAAACCACCTTGGCTTGTACAGGCTCCCCTGCTGGCACGGCCAACCTCCAAGTGGATTTTTTACAGATTTTTTAGCCAGCCCAGGGAGCAAAGCACATGGGATGGAGAGCCTCTGGCCCTGCACGGGGTCTGGCTCCCCTTGCCTTGCTCTGGAGGACACCCAGCCCCTCCTGCCAGCCCGAGGCACATCCAGGAGGCAAAGCTCTCCAGCCTGAGCATCCTCCTCTGTCCTCTGCCGCCCCAGCACTCCTCAAACAGCTCCTGGGTTGCAGCTGGAGGAAGAGCTGTTCCCACCTGCCTGGCTGGCCATAGCCCACTCAAGTGATCCCTTCACCAGCCAGACAGCATGGGAGCATCCTGCAGTTCTGGGGCGCACGTGCTGGAGTGCCTTAACCCACTCAGTGAGCTCTGAACAACCTGTTGGCACCTACGCAAAGCCCTCTGCCACCGCCCATCCCACCCTTCAACGCTGCGGTGGGTGCCCCCAGGGCACAGCCCAGCTGCCAAGCAGAGCGGGCGCCCCAGTCGTGGGTCACTGAACGTGGACCTGCCACCCTCCCTGGAAAGGGAGTGACCATAGAGAGCGGTGGTTGGAAACCTGTAGCGTAGGCACCCGAGGAGGTGGGCTGGGGTGACCCCCTGTGTCCCTTTGCTGGGGACAGGGGACACGGCCATTTAGCGCGTTGCACAGTTGCCTCGGGAACAGCTGGGCACAGCTGGAGAGGTACATGTGAGTGACATCACCGCACGAACCCCCCTGCTCCTTTCCCACCCGCCTGCTCTCTGTCTAGACAGCACAGCCTGAAACCAGACAGACTTTTTTTTTTACAGAGACACAGCAGTTCTATGTATTTTGCTGTTTTCAAGCCAGACTCCGAGGTCCCAACCTCTGTCCCTACGGGACAAACTGGTGGCCGTCGGAGCTGGCCAGCAAGGCGCCCTGCGGCCAGGAGACCTGGCAGCGTGACACGTGCTCAGCCAGGACAGGGAATGGTGGAGAGAGGGTGCAGGTGCCAGGAAAGGACATCGAAGGACATGATGGGTTTATGAGGGGCTGAACTGTCTGCCAGCACAACCCACAGAAGAGAGATCAGTATTTCTGCCCCAGGGCAGGTGGAGAATAGAGTCTGTTATAGAAACCACCTGTCTGGAGCCTGTCAGGGCTTTAAGATGCTATCTGAGGATTATTTAGATTTTGCATCTTTGCCTGGCGAGTTCTCCTTTAGCCCTGCTGATTTGTGAGCGCGGCACCCAGACGCTTGTCACACACATCGCCTCATCAACCCTCAACTGACACAAATTGGGAGTACCACAGGGAGTGAAAGGCAGTTTGGACAAGGCATGCTTCACGACGGGCTCAAACGTCACCGTATCAGGATCAGCCGAGTAATAAAGCTTGCCAGGGACAGTCAGACCTCTGAACCCACCGAGCAAAGGACACAACTGCCTTCTCGCTCAGGAAGAAACCGCACCATCAGTGCCAACACATGAATTGAGATAGCTTTACTAAAAGCAGGCCACCTCCTTTCACTGGCTTCACTCCCGCCCAGTAGTAATGCTATGTCCCTCCTGGCTACTGTCCTTGGTGTCCTAAAGACAGTGGAGACCAGGAAAGCCCAGCCCATCTGGCAGAAGACCAACATGGAGAAGAGGGGCAGAGGAGTAGGTCTGTCTTGGTCTGACACTTCTCCCCCAGGTATGGCACAGTAATGTGAACTGAAATGCTATGTGCCCAGAGGCAGCGTATCACAGAAGTGGGTGACACCAGCGCAGCATCCATGTCTGGGAGAGGAAATGCTTCCCAAAATGGAAATATTCCTCAGTGAGCTATTGCAAAAAGATTTGGAGACAAAGGAAACTGCTCCATGTCACTCAGAAGGCCTGTGGACCTTCCTTGCCAGCTCCCAGAGGACAAGTGGACAATAGGCCTTAGGACCTAAGTTCCCTGAAAGGACAACCTAGGGGATTTCCTTGAACTCCTCCATCTGCAAGCAGGGCAATTCTCTTCATAGCTTTCCACTACAACTTGGGACTTGAGTTCTCTGTGCGGGAACCCACCACCTTCTTGCATCTGTGTATTAACCACACCTGCAGCTCAAGCCCCTATGTTCTTTCTCATTAGGCAAATGAGGACTCCCCTTCCGAGAGGTGATTTCTCATCAGAAAACGTGATTACGGTATAAGCTCCATGTATTAGTGCTAGTTTCAAGAAAACTTGATCAGGAAGGGGTGTCTCTTGACTGGGAAGGCACTTCTGGTCAAGGAGCATGCAAACTCCAAAGCTGCCCTAATGGTTAAGGCACTCACCGCAGGCTTCGGGCCAGTTCAGATCCCAGTTTGCCAGTGGGGTCAGAAGCACGTTCCATGCAGGCCATTGCTGTGAGGTGACAACACTCTCTAACCCCCATCTCCATTTCGAGCTATTCTTCTTTGTGTAAATAAATAATCCGTCATCTTCTAGTCCAGAATGCCTGTGCAGCCTTGGGGCGGGCTGTCGCTTCTGGCCACGTCTGGTACAGGGCCCTCTTCATGCCACAGGAGCTTGAACCAGTGTCCCTTGGCTGACACCCACCATTGGCCATACGCTCTCCAGTTGCGCTGGACAGGGAAACCCATCCCCGCACTGCTCTCATCTTTCCATCCACATCGCCGAGAGGAAGACCGTGATGCTTTTTCGTTCCCCAGGCAGCCACAGGGAAGCGTGGTGATACCGATGGCTCTGGCAGCAGCTTGAACCCTCCAGTCCCAGCTGTGGCTTCCCAGTGCAGAGCCTGCCACGACTCCCTGTGCTGTGCCGCCTTGCTCCTGGGCGATGGGGACCAAGCAGCCTCACCACCTCCTCCCTGTCCTGCGCTTCCCTCCAGTGCTCACAAGCCCTCCTCCTGCAGACTGCTGTGTTTATTGTTTATTAATTAAGGAAATTTTAATACACCTTGTGATGGATTTGTAATGGCTCTTATCTGAATTTACAGAGAGTTGCAGAATACATAGCAGAGCTTTGACATTCTCTTAATTAGCACCCAAGCAAATAAGAGCATGCTAGATCTGGAGATCTTTAGGGCCTCACACTCCCCTTGTCAGAGCCACTGGGGATGTGAGTGTAATTTCAAACAGTTAAGGCTGCTTGGAAGGGCACCTCCAAGGTATTTGTCATCACTTTC
The DNA here is from genome assembly GCF_000708025.1 of Charadrius vociferus. Classification (NCBI taxonomy): domain Eukaryota; kingdom Metazoa; phylum Chordata; class Aves; order Charadriiformes; family Charadriidae; genus Charadrius; species Charadrius vociferus. The sequence goes on along the minus strand of NW_009661367.1, from coordinate 521,514 downwards.
AAACCCCTTATTTACTCTCTGCTGTTTCCAAAAACCCCTCTGGGAGCTGGGAAATGAATCTATTTTCCTATTGAAACCCATCACTTGGACATCCTGCTTTGCTATTTTTAGGGATGCTTGTGAAGGCAGGCTGCGCTCTGCTCTGTTATTTCGGGGTCTTGCTAGCCTGGAGCTGCCCACGCTGGCTGTTATCGGAGGGTCCTGGAGGAGAGCCCAGCTGCGCACCTTGGCTTGTTTTTGGAGAGCTCCTGCTCTGCTGACCCTCAAGCATTTGTCCTAAACAAAGACAGATCCGTACTGGCAACTGTAATAACTCTGCAAAAAGCTGCAGGGAACGTTCTGCACCAGAGCCACCCAACCAGAGCCATTCACAGTGCTCTTCAGGTGTGTTCTGCCTCCCCAAAGCCACACTTGAAGCTGGCATAGCCCACATAGGTATGGTGGAAATGACGCAGAGAGAGGCATAGCCCCACTGGCAGGAGCTCATAAAAAACAACAGAACTGATGTGGCAAGAAAAGCTTCGGCGTGGATGGTCCAGCCCTCCAGGGATGTTGATACAGTCTTTGGTTATTCACCTGTGCTGAAATCCATCTTCTCTGCACAGTCACCCCTGCCCACGCTGTAATCACACCTTTGTTTTGCTCCATAGGTACCTACCAGGGGCAGCCTGTGGGCTCAACTCTTGATCTTAGTCTCTGGCCAGAGCTAGGACGGTCCTATCAGTCACTGCTAGCTTTGACACCTGGGATTCCCTTCAGCTCTTCGTCTGCTGCGCATTCAACCGAACGGGGAGCTCCCTCCTGCCGCAGCAGCATCATCTGGATCCCACCCTGGAGGCAGAGGAGCCCTCTCCGGACTGGCGCTGGCTCCCACGAGCCGCTCTCGCCGCTGTGAGATGTGTCACTGCTGACAGCTCCCCCGCCCAACACCCGGCGACGGGGACATAATCCTCCCTACGTCACTCAGCAGCCAGCTCAAGTCACCGAAACATGTTCCACCCATCACATCACATCGGTTCGGGGCCGTTTCTGCTGACAGCAAGGCAGGGCACGTGAGCTCCCACCGCTTCCTGAGCACGGGAGCTCCTGCTCGCAGGGAGCACCTAAAGGCTCCCTGGAGGACCCAGCTCCCCATGCTGTGGTCCCACCAGATGCGTCCCCAGGGACAGAGCATATGCCACTGATGCCCACTCCCCTCCCGAGACCAGGCAATCCCAGCTTGATGCCCCGGGTGACATTTCCCAGGAAAAGAACAGCACAGTAAATTCAAAGGTTAAATTTGCATACTTCCCGGTGCAGCTCTGAAGAGGCAGACAGTTGCTCAGGATGAACTGCTGCCAACCTGCTGCACAGGGAGCACAAACACCCTGTGCCCACCAGGGCTGAGGGACCCCGTCGAGTGGCACCACGCAACTTCTCCACAGTGGCCTCTAGTTCTGAGAGGGAGCAAACCAAAGGACCACAAGCAGTGGAGGGGATGGAGCTTTGGCCATGCATCTGTCGAGCAGCCCAGGCCACCGCGGAGGAAGCCAGCATGGCCTCCATCACCCCATCTGAGGAACAGCCAGGACTGGATGCATCCTGGGAAGAAGCAATGGAGGCACTTCTGTATTAACTAGCATGACATCTGCTTTCAACAGTGTGCCTGGGACTGTATTGCTCCAATAATGTGCCCAGGGAGGCCACAAAGAGTCTCCACAAAAAGCTCCAAAGGCTACCAGCTCAGCAAAATGCTGCACATTAAGTACTCTTTATAGTGTGTGCAGAAGGACTGTTACAAATTCAAATGAACAAGCCGCGAGTGAATCACCCGATGGGGAAGGGTTGGCTTCAGCTAAGCAGAAGCAAAGCAGCCGCCAGGGAGGGTTCTCGGTGGGAGTGGGCTCAGGCTCAGCCACAAGATACTAAAACACAGGGAGAAACTCTTCAGCAGCACACGCTCCCCTGAAGGGTGGGCGCAGGACCACCCTGCAGCACCAGCTTCCCAGCTCAGCAGTGCCATGTCGCTCAGCATCAGCCCTTCGGCAACACTGAGCAACACATGCCCACCATCACTAAACTTATATTCAATATTCATCTTCACCTACCACCTTTTGTTTCCCAAGCCTTGTGTCTGCTCCTCCAGATGTTTGTGTTGTGCTTTGGAAAACAACCCACTCATTCATCTCCTTAGCAAGCTCCTCTGAAGCAAGAAACCAAGGTGGCAACGCTTGAGAGGGCACACCTGTACCCAGAACTGTTGGGTGAGGAGAAAACAGGGTCCAAAGAAGGGCAGTGCCGAGGCTGGTGGCACCAGCTGCTGATTTTCCACGAATGAGCTGCTCTGGTGGGCACTGGTGATGACCCCTCTTTGCATTCCT
>NW_009661367.1:506241-519021 GCF_000708025.1 Charadrius vociferus | reverse complement strand
AGGACCTGGTGGGTGGCAGCTCCGGAGGACTCTCCTGCTAGCGAAACACTCTCCTCCTACGCTTTTCAGTGTGTTGCCATCTGGCTGTTGTATCAGAAGCAACAGCCAAGCTATCCTTCTGTGCCATTTGTCACCGTGCTTTCTCCTCTATACGGGCCCGTCTTTTCCATCTCCCTTTGACATCAAGTAGCTCCAGCCCCTTTCAGCTCTCTTCATGTCAAACTCTCTTTGTGTCCTCAGCCCCTGCAACGAGCAACAGTGCTGACCGCTGCCTGGATGCTCGGCGGAGCCTCTCATTAGCCTGTATTCACCATAGTCATTTGTTTGATTAATTTTGTTCCGTGTCTCTGATTTTCCTGTCCCTTTTGGGTGCCAAGTAAGCTGCAGTCCCTTCCCCTTCACAAGCCATGTGCTCATCCCATGATCTTTTTTACCCCTGTCCCACGGTAGAAGGAAAAGCAGCCCCTCATGTAGCAGGCACCATGCCCTGCTTGCGTGACCCAACACACGTATGGCCTCTGCTCGCACAGCCCCACACGTGCACGCACAGTACTGTGCATCCAGGCACGTCCACCCTCTGTGACGGACATTTTGGCCTTACAGCCATGCATACAGCTTCACGATCCACAAAAATGCCTGGAGGGCCACTGCAAGGCTGCATGAGTGTGCACTTGGCCCAAATGATGATGTCCATCACCCCGTCCTCCCCAGGCGTGAGAGGTCTGGGGGAGCAGGGGGGACTGGGGGTGACCCCAGTCTGCTCTGGCAGGCTGAGTCCAGCCTGAGCCAAAGGCGGATCGAGGCTCTTTTACAGGAGCTGTTGGGGTGCACTTGCAAACGCTGTTCATCTCCTTTTCCTCTCTGTCGATTTTGACACTCACAACGAGGTGCAATTTCCCTTACCGCGTCATTTAGCTCCCGTCGCACCGAGAGATTCCTGTGCCATTATAGCCCTGCCTCCCATTATCACTTCCCACGTCTCCTGGTGCCAGGTGTCAGCCTCCTTCCTTTAATTCACGGGATCATCTCTGTTTCCGAGCGAGCAGCAAACGCCTGCTCTGCTCCAGCCCCGCGGGCTGGGAGAGCTCGCCTGTCTTTTTGAGCAGTCCAGCGCTGCGTTCCCCAGGCTCAGAGCAGCAGGACCCGCTCCCTGCAGTACCGCCAGCCATCAGCTCACCCCGTCTCCTCCCGGGGGATGCTCAGTACTCCGTCTCTAATGAGCAGAAGGGATGCGGGCACAGGCAGGGGACAGGCAGGCGTGACGACCGTCACCCTCCTCTCCAGACAGAAGGACAACGATACGCTGACAAGGAGGATTTATCAGGAGGGGCTGCGTGCCTCGGGCACACGCAGGGGCGGTGGGAGCCGCTGGCCCGTGGCCTCTCTATGTCACCCACTAAATCCCTTGCCTGACAGCAGGTCACCAGCAGCGCTGGACCCCTCGCCCCAGCCAGGCGGCCCCGTGCTCGGCGCGCTGGCCCCTACGCTGCCTGCATTGCAGCAGACAGCAGCAGATGCCTCAGCTCAACTACGCCCATCTCCCACCGGCACACGGGGAGTGGAGCAAACCCCACACCCATCACTGTGGTTTTTTAGGAGCTTTGGCATCGGCAGTTTCCCCCCACTGAGCCTGTGCCTTGCGGGGTGGCTTCATGAGCAGGAAACAGGGGCACAAATGTCCGCAACACGGGAGTCACGCTCAGATGAGCGGCGGCGAAGCCTTCATTTTAGGAAGGGAGGAGCAAGCTAGAATGGCTCGGAAACCCAGCCAAAACCGACACGGCTCAGATGCTTCCAGAGGGTCCATCTCAGCTGCAGCGAGAGGAGAAAAGAGGGTGCAGGCAGGGAAACGAGCCACAACGTCCACAGCACGCAGAGATCTGCCTTGGCTGTCACCCACTGGGTGTTTGCCAACAAAACGAGCTCAAAAGCAGGCACTGGATACGTCAGAGGGTTGGGATCCCCCTCCAGCACCGAAGGCAGAGAGCGTGCGGCGCAGGGAGCGCCGGGGAGCTCAACGCCTGCCAGTCCCGCAGCCCATCCATCACAGCGCGGTCCCAAGACATTGCACAGAATGCTTCGCAGGTGGCAAGGCTGGAGCAGGCAAAGTCTGTTCTGGGGGGATCCTCATGACAATAAAAACATGCCAGGCGCACCTGGGCGAGAGGCAAGCCCAGCTCTGACACCCATGCAACGCGCGCCGTGCCAACCTTCCACCGACTCATGCACGCAGCGACACGCAGTTGGTCCCTTCCCCATGTGCCGGCTCCCAGCAGCAACAGGCTGCTGCTTCTCCCAGGGGAGAGCAAATTCGCCGTCCACCTGATGGGAGAGTGCCAAGGGGCTTCTCCACCCTCTTCCCCGTGGTGGCTGCAGCCACAGGTACCTCTTCTCCATCAAAAGTGGCGTGTGCGCATGCCCCAGGTCAAGCTCTGCCCAGCTCCTACTAAATCCAAGGTCCTCGGGAAATGACCAAGCAAACTGCTTTGGAGAAGACTTTGTCCCCGCAGCCCAGCTGGCCACCCAGAAGCTTAGGATTAATTGTAAGCCTAGCAAAACACTGGGAAAGCCAAAAATAAATACGGCAAAAGAAGAGCGTTTCCCACTGGAAAGCCACTGCCAAGGAACGTCAGACTCTTCTGGGCTGGTTCCCAGGAGGCAGCTCAGATTCATTTATTGTGCCGCTCTCATGAACGTCTCTCTTTGGCTGTGCTGCTCCCTTCCAACCGGGGAGAAAAAGGGCCCGTTATTCAGGCGCAACGCCACTCCTCGGGCAGGAAAGCGGTGCCCGGGCAGGCACATGGCTCCCCCACCGGCAGCATCCCCAGAGCCTCTTCCCAGGGCCCGGGACCACTCTCCACTGCACACAGCAGAGGATGCAGCCTCGGGAAAACCAGAATGGTGCTCGCTGGACTGGGGACACCATTTAAATAGCTACCGCCGGATTTCCAGACGCCACGTTTCCCTTGGGGCACAGCCAGCGCCCCGGCAGCAAACAGCACGGCGTGTTAGAAATGGCTCTTCCTAAACTGAGTGGGAGAGACTGTCTGGTGGGCAACATCAAACCCAAAGATGTTACCTCTTCCAGTCTTGGGGGCAAGCCACATGGCCTCGGCCAGGCTCTGCCTCCAAGCCCCAGCTGATGTCTCACTTCACCGCACAATGGCAGATACTGGGGGTTAAAGATGATACGTCAAAGCCTGCGAGAGCTGACACCCTCAAAATGCCCCAACAGGCTTGGCTGGCAGAATCCCTTTGCTCTCTGCTAACGCTGTCTCACCCAGAGGGCCCCAAATTCATTTTGTGGATTGAAATTGAACCAGCCAAGCAAGGGATGCGGCAGCTGTTGGTCTCCAACGAGGAGAGCAAACGTGGGGGGAGCAGGGGCTGGGGGGTGCAGCGATGGAGCCCACCATCCCAGCCTGGGCAGCTCCCCGGGGACTTCCCAAACCGCCCCATGAGCCAGCCTAGCCGGCTGCACGGGCAGGGAACGTCCCGCACCACTGGCATGGAAAGCAGCACTTCTCACACCACAATCCCACGGTCTCTGGAACGAGCTGGGCTACTCTGCAGACCTTTACATGCTCCATGGACACCCCAGAGATAGAGTTAGATACAGGAGCAAAAGGCAAGGCGGATGGGTGACAGCAGGAGTCAGGCAATGTCCTCCCACTGGCAGCCGGGGACACCTGAGGAGCAAAGGGGCTCATCCCTGGTGCTCATCCCGAGAACATCCCTGCCTGGCAGTTCGGGTGACAGCAGGTCCCAGCCTGCCCCTCCTGCCTCACATCTGGCAGCAGCTGCTGTCCCAGCCTGTGGGTGCTGGTGGTGGGTAGAGAGGCGGTCCAACAGGCCATCTCCACGTCCAGCCTCCTCAGAGCAGAGCAGGCTCCCACCATCCATCACGATGCATGTGGTTAATGCTACTGCGCAGGACTGTGAGCTGCTGCAATTACCATTATTAATTCCCCCCTCCCTTCAGGATATATTAGCTGCAAATTGAGAAAAGAAGGAGGGAGAGAAGTCCCTGGACTTGATAAATCAGCTGCTGACAAAGAACCTATGTCTGCAGTTCAGTGTGTGCAGGATGCAGCCCCAGAGCGTCCCCAGCACCGCTCTCCCCCCCACCACTGCCACCCCACCGCATCCCCTACCTCCCACCCTGCTCGCTGAAGCAGACCCTCGTTAGCACAGGCCCAGGGACTTGGCCTCTCTCAATTAAATCGCTTCTGCCCCAAACCAAGCCAAACGTTGACTGCCCAGGCATCCAGGAAGGGAAACAAATGCCCCGAACGCAGCTGGCACAATGCACTTGGAGGTCAGCGAGGGGCTCATGTTTGCAGTTGCATCTCTCCAGGCGGCCACACCGCTTTAGGGAAAGGTCTGAATTCAAACCAACTTTGCTAAGCGGAGGCAAACCTCAGCCAGTTTCATCTTCACACAAGTTAAAGCCAGTCTAGATGAAGGTGAGTGGGGACGGAATTAAACAAACCTGTGATATGAACACCTGCGTGGACCTGAAGCAATTGGCCTTCACGGTGGCCAAGGTCCCCACAGAGGTCCCAGCCCTGCTGTTAGCAGAAGAGCCCGAGGAAGCCGTTCCACCTAAGCTTATGGAACAAAAGCTGCCAAATCTCTTTTCAGCCCTAGGACACTGCAGACCTCCCTCCTGCCATTTCCAAAGCACCTCCCGCCCGGCTGCAGGAGGGGATGTGCAGATGCTCAGGGCTGCAGCGGGAGATGTCACACACCCAGAGCGAGCCCCTGTGCTAACACTCGGTGCTATTACTCCTGACAGCAAAAGTGGCCTCAAAGAAGAGTGAGGGAAGACAACCACCAGTTTGAAGCCTGCTGGTTCTTGCAGAAATGCTGCTGACCTGCACAGGAGGATAGAGTGCCTGGTGATAAAACCAGAGAGGCTTCACATCAGCCGAGACAAACAGCTCCAAAGCGCCCTCCAGACCAGGACGGGGATGTTCTCGTGCAGCACGTAGCAGGCAGTGAGCAGCACGTACAAGCCCGCGTCGCGTTACCCACCTGACAAGACGGGCCGTGGTCAGATTGTGCGGATGCTGTGAACGACAAGAGCGTCCGTGGTGCACAGACTCCTGCCTTTCCTCTGAAGGGAAAGGGACAGACAGCCCTCTAGTGTAAAGCCAACGCTAACCATGTTTGCACGGGCATGGAAGGCATTAATCACAGCCAGATCCACGCTGGACGCCTGCGCTTGGGAAGGGACCGGCGCCCAGCTCCCCAGCTGCGACTTCCCACCGCCCCTCAAAACATGCCGATGCTGTGGAGATGTGCAAGTCCTAAAGGTCCCAGTGGCTTTCAGGTGATGATTTTTCTCTGCAGAGACAAATACGATGTTAACAAACTCAGTATTTGCTCTTAGGATTTCCAAAGGCGCCTTTTGTCCGAGGAGGGTACGCAGCCTTCACAGCCTGACACCAGCGCTCGCAAAAGGCTTCTGAAATCCCGACTTGCCCGGCAGCTGACAGCACACCTCTGACAAAGCCCCCCACGGTGCCTGGAGGGAGGAAAAGCTGAATTTGGGGCCTCCAAATATTTTTTCCCTTCCTCTCCCTCCTCCTGTTCTGCTTAAGAGTCAGACTGAGTGCACATCTCTTCCCTGCGCACGTTGCCGTGTAATGCACGTGGGGTATTGTACGTGGCTCTGATCATCACTCACAGCCTTAAGAAAGACGCACAATTAAAATCAATATTTAAAGTCATCAAACAAGCACACACAAATTTTAACAGCCACACAATTCACTCTGACATAACGACGCAGGGTGCAGAGTCGAGAGCTGTGCTGGGAGTGCCGAGAGCATAGTTCTGCCCACAGTCTTCAAAATTTAATGAAAACACACCAGTTTTAAACACTTCCCCAAATCCAGCTCACAAAATCTGTCACTTTGATGTGAATGGTCCCAGTCTTAGACTAATCAGTCACTTTTACTTTCTCTTTAGTAGCTAAAGACGCAAATGAACTCCCAGCAAACTGCACAGCTTCAGGAGAAGAATTTAGCAGCCAGATGGTTCTTGCAAAAGATTTGTTCTTAACAAAAAATAAAAAAAATAAAAAAAATTAACCCGTTTCCCCAATAAGCAGCACACAGGAGATGATCTGACACATCAGCAAGCAATTCTGAGCCGTTATCTCAGAGCATCACTTCTACCGTAGAAGCGCCCCTTCTTCCTAAACCATCATGTAAATTATAATTATCACTAATAACTGATCAATTAGTACAAATCCATGCAAGGCACTATAATTATCCCGTGCACTCAGGGAAGAAAAGAAAGCATCAAACTTGAATGCAAACATTCCTTTGTTTCCAGTGGAAGGTGCAACACAGAGAGATAAAAGAAAGCACAACTGTTAGAAAGGCAACAAGACTCAAAGAGCCATCTGAGGGAACGTGCCGAACTCCCTGGGGACAGAGCAAAGCTGTGACGGGCTGGAAACTCCCATCCAGGCGGTGAACCTCACTCTACTGTTGTATTTGCATTTGCTTTCTCTGGGCCTTTTTTTCATCTCCGTGTGGAATTGCAGCTGTGGATGGGGATCAAAGCATAGCTGACAATAAAGACTCTCCAGACTTTCATGGAGATCTCCTTGGATAAAGTATAGAAATGCAGGACAAGAAAGTTTTTCTGAGTCAACTCCAGGAAGTAAACAGCAAAAAAAAGTTTGGCAAAAGGACTTTGATCACCTCAAGTTGTTGATGGTGGAAGGAAGAAGGCAACCCATGTCAAGGACTAGCTTCTCCTTAGCTGTCTGGGCCGGAACTTGGGCAGCAGCACGGGGAACAACCATTCAGCAGGGTGATTTGCAGAAGCCAAGTGCAAGATGGGAACCCTGGACTTCTCCAAATGTTTCTGACCCACTGCTAAATAACACTTCAGTAAAATAACGAAACATGTTCCTGTGCATGTAGGCATCTGTTTACCTAAATGTCCAAGCTTTTTGAATGAGTGAACGAGGAACAGTATTAAGAAGTATTCACTTGGTACAAGAAGTGCATGAAGTTCTGCACCTGGGGCAGAATCATCCCATGCATCAACACCAGCTTACAAACTGTGAGCAGCAGTCTGCTATATGGGGAGATATGGTGGACACCAAGGTGAATATGAGCAAATGGTTGCTCTTGATACGGCGACTGCACCAAGGAGGGTGGACAGCAGAGTGGGGGAAGTTACTGTTCCTCTCCATTCCAGACTGGGGAGGCTGCACCTCAAACACTGTGTCCAGTCCTGTGTGGGTCCCTGAGTCCAAAATTAACGTGGGGAATCAAAAAAGGTCCAGTGGAGGGTAAGCTAGATGGCCAGAAGCCTACAGCATATGTCCTACAAGGGCAAGTAGAGGGAGTTAGGATGGTTGGGTCTGGCAAAGGGGCAATCTCATTGCAGTCTACAGCTACTCAAAGGCAGTTATAAGGATGACGGAGCCAAACACACCTTTGTGAGGCCAAATGACACAGCAAAGAGACGTGGCCAAGAACTGCAGTTTGGGATGTTCCGAATAGACATTAGGAAAAGCTTTTTAATCAGCTCCAGCGCTGGAAAAGGCCAGCAAGTCTCCATCCTTGGAGGTTTCCAAAGCTGGGCTAGAGAAAGCCACAGCAGACCTGATCTGACATTAGCAATACCCTGCTCAGGGTGGGAGTCTGGACCCTCCACAGGGCCCTTCCCACCAGCACGTCCATGATTCTGGGATTTGGCCATGCTAAACCATGTCCCCAGAGAGGTTTCTGCCACTGCACGGTGTCCAGGAAAGGCTTCCAGCACAGGGTGCGCTTGAGGACTAAAGAGTTTCTGGGAAACTCTGCTTTAACTAACATAGTAGTGGGGCACCATGCTGGGAGTATACAGAAAATACATCCAAGGGCTTTGTCCCCAAATGCAGTCAGAACAGCAAACACACGAGCGCAAGACAGAAATGTCTGGAAGTGTCTGCTGCCTTCCTGAGAGTCCCTGCCAGGGACCCTGACTGTGAACCCCACTCTCAGGTCCTCCTTGGCATCTCCCTCAACTCCTGCTCCTGAACTCACTGGGACAACCACTTGATCCTATCAAGACCGGACCCAGGCACTATGTGTGCCATCAGTCCTGCCTCACCACAGCCATGCCTAGTGACAAACAAGAGGTACTGTGACCATGCTAAAGGGACATGGGCCACTCGCGGTCCTGACCCAGGCCAGGTGACAAAGGGCTTGAGCAGCCTTGGCCAGATAGGCCAAGAAATCTGAGCTATAGAGGAGGAGAAGATATCTCCACCATTGGACATGACATCCGTCCTTAACAGGACAAGCCCCTGAGCAACCTGATCTAGCTTTGAAATTAGCAGGAGGTTGATTAGATACCTCCAGATATCTCTTCCAAACTATTCTATGTTTTTATGAAAGCAAATATTTTATAACCCCTGCCTCACCGGACCCATGCAGAGAGGACCCTAACACCGCGGGCTGGCTGGGGGAGAAGGGTTGCAGCCCACCACTTGCCCGTCGTCAGGCTGATGCCTCACACTACTGAGCTACCAAGAAACTGTACTACAAATCCCAGCACTGGCGTACTTTCTTGATTCCAGCTTCCTCAGTGTTTTGCACATGCTCATGTAATGCCTCTGCTTTTCCTGACAACCAGGAAGGCTACAAAACAAAACCCAAATACTGTTCTAATCCCCTGATTCCAGGAGCAGAGACTTGAAAGGGACAATAAATACTGTAAAATCTGCTGATCCTATTGATCAGCTCCAAGCTACAATGCCAAGGTTGCGAGGAAGGCAGGCCAGACCAGAGAGACAAACCTGCTGTTGATGCAGCAACACCCCTAAGGAGAATATCATCAGTCTTGCCACCTGACACTATGTCACCGCTAAAGAAGTGATCGGCAATTGCACAGACCTCCACGTTTTAGCTCTGGACTGACCTTTAAGCATATTCTGGGTCCCTCGGGAGATAACTCAGCATCAGTCTCCTGGCATTAGAGCTGGAAAAGCTGAAACTACATCAGAGAAAGGCTCATTGACCTGGTCAAGGATACGAAGAAGTCAGAAGCAGGGCCAAGACCAGACTCCAGAAGCCCAGACTTCCAGGAGCTCTCTAAAAGTAAAGTAAATATGGACAGTCTGTGCAACACCACGCGCAGATGTGTTTTGCCTTACATATAGGCAGGGCCTTGCCACGCGTGCTGCACACACACCGTAAGAAATATCTGGGTCACTTTGACACAGCTATGCTCTGAGTCTATGTACCATCACTGAACACCACCATAATGGACAACCAGCCACCCAAAACTCACACTGCTGCACGTCCCCCTGATAGCCACAATAAGACACCAACACAGACTCAGGTGACTCTGCACATTTTAGCAAAGTCTATATTAATGGCTTTGGCATCTCTGTGCAAACACGAAACGTTCTGCCCTTTGCTTCCTTTAGCCAATTCTGACTTTTCAGTAGAATTGTCTCCTTTTCCCTCAGTCTCTGGAAACCTCCAGGAGCTGCAACCACAAACATGAAAGGGCAGGAGAGACTGGGCTTTGTAGACCCCAAGCCTCCCTCCCACACCTCCATGCGTGTCTGTGATGGAGAAGCCCTGAAACCCCGTTACCCGCAAATCCCAGGCAGATCCACCCAGCTCTAGGACACAGCACAAAGCTTTCCGCATGGACAGGAGGGAGAAGTCCTGGGGCAACTCCCAGCCCTTGCAGGCACCATACTGTGATGCTGCCCCTTACGACACCTCTTTGCAGTGGCACAGGGTACTATTATTCCACTGTGTACATGCCTCCTGCATAAAAAAAAAAAAAAAACCAACAAAAAACACCAAAAAACGTCTTCAGAAACATCAAAAGAGGAGCTTGGCACTCAGAGATATGTCTTAATGAAGGTGACAGCAGCAGAAAGCATTGCAAATCCAAGGGGAAGAGAATGCACACCTAATTAGACCGACTCCTTTCTTCTCTCTTCGGTTCTGCCTCCGGCGGGATGCGCGGGGCGAGCCCTGCGCTGGGACTGCGGCTTCAGCCCCTCCACCAGGCTGGAGCCGGCGGGGCTGAGCCGCCTGGGACACGGGCACGGCACCCGCGTACGGGCTCAGAGCGCAGATTAGAGCTCAGCTCTTCGCAATCTTCCTTGTCCTGCTTTGCGCTGAGGCTCTGGCTCAACTGATTTCCCCTCTCCCTCCTCCTCCCCCTCAAGGCTCAGGAGGATGGGAAGGGAAGAAGGCGACCCAGTGCTTCCCAGGGCAGGCAGTGGGTTCCCGCACCAGCATCGCCCTGCGTGCAGGGTGTGTAGCAGTGTGCCTCCGGAGCATCCTTCCCCTTCCCTGCCCCCATCTCACAGTCTCCCTCGCTGCTTCTGAGCTGAAGAAGGTGGAAAATTCACATGGGGGGCTGCTGGATTTTGCCGATTTTGCTTATTCCTTCAGAAGGCTGAATGGCCAAAGTCATGGTTGGTGTCAGAAGAAGATGACACAGGCACAAGGCCATCATTACTAGCAGGCAGACTGTCACAGAGTTATTTGTGGGGATGTGAGTTGCGGGCCCCCACGTCCCCTGCCAGCTTCCGACCCCACGGTGAGCCACCGGGCTGAGCGCACGGACAGACCGCCATTCCCCTGCCCGCTCCTTCCCGGCCCCCGCGCAGGGCAGGGAGCAGATGAAAGCAGAAGGAGACATCGCCGCGGCATAGCCAACTGTCCCCTTGCTCCTTCCCACCACCGACTCCTTTGCGCTGGTGAACACCACGGGCTCCCGAGAGGGTTTTACTCAAGCAAAGCCTGGAGCACCTGAGCACGGGGTGGAGGTAATTAATGAAGGACGGGGCTTGTTAAGACAGGACATGCCCCCCGCGCTGGCGCTGAGCAGCACAGCCACATGCTGCCCACAAGCCACAGCAGCGGAGAGAGCAGCAGCGGCTTTCTCGCTGCTTCTAATTAACTTATTTTCTGGACGAGCTTTCTCTAGCGCTCTTAGCGGGGAAAACATCACAGAACCAGCAGGGACACGACGACATCTGCACTGATACAACGCCCAGGCATGGAGCAGTGCAACGGCACCGCCACCTTTTTGCCCTGATAGTCCTCTGTAGAAAACCTCCCCAAACAGACCCTTTGATGGTCCCACAGAACAGAGGTCTGAGGTACATGCTGCCTGGTGGGGAAGGGGGGACCAAGCCCAGGAAATGCTGCGGCCCCTCGGTACAAAATGAACGTTGTACAGAAAGAAAATATAAAATAATACACTGATGAATGGTGTCTTCTCTCCAGAAAAAAAGAAACAGCTGCTCTCACATCAGTGAATAAGTAGTCTCTGAGGTTGGTGTAGGTTCTCATACAATAGAGTTTTGTATTAGTTTTTAAAAAAAAAAAAATTCATCAAAGAATAAGCACAGAAAGACCGTTTTCAATATAAATAAATTGTGTTAATAAGGCAGTAAGCGCTAAGAACACCAAGTGAAAGCTCTGCCTGTCTAACTGGCCCTGGTGGCTATTTCTGGCTTACAAAGCACTTGAAGTATCCTGGCAGCCCACGGTGGGAAATGTAGTCCAGACGCGGTAGGATGGTCACTCATCTAAACATAATCTCCCAAGGTTCATAAGGACTTTACAGTCACACCTACCAGCAATCCAGGCTACCCAGCCTCTCACAGGAGCAATTCATAAACTGCAGGAGGAAAAAAATAATAATTCAAACCCCTCAAAGCCTTGTTCTATAAATAAAGCCGTGGTAACACAGTTTTTGTATTTCATTATCTTCTGTGTTGTTTCACATGATGCTGGCAGCAGCCAGGGATGTCACACTGTAAAGAAAGTGCCGTGCTGCAGCGGGATTGCGAACGGCGCGGGAGAGGCGATGCCGGGTGCCCGTACCACACCCAGCACCTGGATGCTGCTCTGCACGGCTGACAGCCCTCCGACAGCATCACAGTAGACAAACAGTCCGCAAGCCCCGGCTTGGCACCAGGAGTCTGTGCCCCAGCACACCAGCACACAACCACCGGGTTCAAATCGATGGGTAACCCATGCACCAGGCATAGCAAATGGATGCTGAAAGACTAGTATCCCCCCTAAGGGCCCACAGGAGAAGCTGCCACTGCAACCTGCTCCCAAGGTGTTTCCCAAACAGGAATAAATTGGCCATTTCGGAATTAAAAACGATACAGACTCTCTAAAGGAGGTGGTGTGCCATATGGATCAGAGCTTGGATATGTCCTTTGATCATCACAAATAAATCAGCCAGAGTGAAAATAGAAAGAAAGAAAGAAAAAAAGAAAGAAAGAAAAAAAAAATAGAGTGTATTTGTGTCACTGATGGGAACAGGAAGCAAGCCGGAGATGGCACGCACGGGAAGAGATGCCGTGCAGCAAGAGGCTCCCTTGACCAGCAGCCTGGACAGCAGTGGAGCTCCTGCAATGGGGTTGGATCACTCCAGTTAAAATTTGCACCCCGTGGGCTGGGTTTCCAGCAAACCCACCTGGGCGGCACATGCTTCTCCAAGCAGTCTGAACCTGCAGCATGAGAGTGTGTGTTCCTCCAGATGTAGGTCTGTATTTCATGGGTTTCACTGCAAACGGCCAAGCCACGACGGTACGGGTACAGCAGGGCAGCGGCTGCAGCCCCCCGGCTGCTGCACCCAACACAGCCCCCCAGCCCCATCCCTCCGCACCGGGAGCCGGGAAGCAAATACCATCGCCAGGGCTGCCAAATCAGATAAAAACGGGGCTATTTTCGGGCAGAGGATCCCGCCGTGCCATAGCTACACGCTGTCTGCCTC
>NW_009661367.1:465916-503967 GCF_000708025.1 Charadrius vociferus | reverse complement strand
CCGGGGGAGCGAAGGGGGGGATCAGCGGGGCCCCGGGTGCTGGAGGCCTGGGCGGGTGGGTTTTTTTGCCCTGGTCCCCTGGAGCCAGGCTGCTCGCTGGGGAGGCGGCGAGGGACACCCGAAACGGCAGAGCATCTTCCCACCGGGCTGGCGAGGCCCCATCGCAGGGTTTTGCTTCTGCTGGTGCGGAGCCGCTGCCTTCCTCGGAGTAAAGATGGGCCCTTGGGTAGGGTCCTCTTGCGTGTCTGAGCCCTCTCTTACTACATCCCACCCGTGCTCTTTTGGGATCACTCTCCCGTGTGCAGGAAGGACAACAGCTTACCTCAGTTTACCCAAAAAGCACGAGGTTTGCACTGGTCATAGATGAGGCAGGGTGAAGCTGGCTTTCCCATCCTCCTCAGCCCTCCCGCAGGCTTCCCTCCTTCCCTGTCCTGGAGTGGACAAGTGCTTACTGCATAGGCGGCTCCCATCTGCCGTTGTCCTGGGAAGCAGAAAGACAGATTTTTATTAAGTGAACTCATTTGCTCAGTGGGGAAAGGAGGAGGGAAGGATGGTGCCAGAGAAAGCCTAACATCTTGAACCTGAAGGCATGGTGGCTCTGTCCCTGCTAGTGAGAGGTTTCAAACTGCTGCCATATATGCGTATAGATCTATAGCTATGTACGCATAGGTATATGTATGCTATTGAATATTCATTCCTCTCTTACAGCTTGTCACCCTGATATTGACCATCTCCAGAGCGGCTTGCACTCAGGGCTTGTGTCACAGCCACATCTCTTGAAGGCCCACCCGGTTTGCATCTTTCCACACAGGCATCGTTCTAAGGTGAGCCAGGAAACCGTTTCTCCTGTCTACAGTAACCCATCTCATCTCACCCAAAGATCTGTGGGGGCACTTCACGTTGACACCACAATCATCTCTGGAAAAAAAGAAATGCAACCAAAGGAAGGCCTAAATGGACATTTGAGCCAGGTGGAGGTAGTTTACCGAGTGTGGACTTTAATTATGCAAACAGCCTCAGCTGTCCAAAGGTACCAGGGAGGTATGGCTTCCAGGTGTCTTCTAGATAGCCTTT
Source organism: Charadrius vociferus (assembly GCF_000708025.1). NCBI lineage: Eukaryota > Metazoa > Chordata > Aves > Charadriiformes > Charadriidae > Charadrius > Charadrius vociferus. Next base: position 502,893 of record NW_009661367.1, on the reverse strand, counting down.
GCTGACATTTTATCAGTCATCCGCAAGCAAAGTGCAAGAGCAGAGCAGGGGACAGGCTGCCGTTAGGGGACAGGCTGCCATCAGGATATATGGGCAGATCAATAGAAGCAGAAATCTTTCAGCACCTTCAGTGCCACCACCAGAAGAGAGACAAATCCAACTTTTCTCAGTACAGGGCAGAACCTCCCAGTTGTAAATACAGACATGTTCTCATTCAATAAAACTCATCTTTGGAGGCCTGTACTTTATAGACGTGCTGGGAAACAGCTAGAAGCAGGGTGTGCTTTGAGGAACACCCACACGCAAGCGGTGGTGCCAGGACTAGGCGTGCGGGGAGTCTGGGGGCAGGGCGGTGTGGCACCAGGAGCTGGGCTGGGCAAGAAGCTCAGGGCTCTGGTGTACTGTCTTCTACTCCATAAAGCTCTGTGAGTTCAGATGACAAAGAGGGGTGCAAATGAGCCTGTCCAATTACGCATCACCTAGTTGCCTTGCCTTACAAACCTTGTGAACCTTTCCACCTTGATCAGGCACTGCGCCTTCCCCTGCATGAGACTCCTCAGCCACCGACTGTTCCGGTTCCCTGTTCTCCTGCTAGAGTTTTCACTTGCAGTCATCCACCTTTGAAATCCCACCTAAAAATCATCCAGGAAAACTGTAGCCACCCAGACACCCTCTAACATGGTGCAAATGTAAAGCCTAATGCCTTGAGCCCTTCTCCTCCATTCCCCTGGACGTGGGAGGTGACCCCAGGGGAGGGCAGGGGGATACCTGGCTCTCTGACCCCTCTCTTTCTGCCCTGCCAGAGTCCAAGGATGCAGGGATGAATCCCTAGGTTTTTTTCCTTCCCACGTCTCCAGCCTGCGTGCCTGATCGCATCCCAGCTTAAGCATACCATTACCTCCTCTACTCCTTTTGCCTTGCAGACCTTGTTCCCTCTACTTGCTCTGCATAAGGGCGATCTCCAGCTGTGTCCCTGCCCATCCCGTACCCATGCCTGCTCCCTGACCGGTGTGTGCTGCACCCCTGCCCTACCCCGCACACGCTAGAGCCTGGCACCATACAGACCCTCACTTCTCTCTGCATCCTGTGCGCACAGCCCGAGGCAGCGCTTAATGAACGTGCCGCTGAGGGAGGACGATGCCCACCAGGTCAAAGGCTGGGACCCTCAGGTGGGACCGTGGCTTTCAACACAGCCGTCTCCTCTGCGTGCCTGTGTCAGGGCTGCTCCGAAGGAGTGGAAGGGATGTCTGGGGGTGTCAGGGGTAAAGGAACGGTGAGCTCTGTGACAAGACAGGGAGCATCCCCGTGCAATTTGCTGGCAGCACGCCTTGTTGTTGATTTGTGGGCATCTTCTGGGGAGGGAGGATAATCCTATCGTGCCCTGCTCTTTCTGCAGTGACAGGCCAGGTACCACAGGTTAGGAATACGCTGCTCCTCACTTTTAAACACACCTTCAAGCACACATGTTTCAATAGTGCCCTCTGACTTTGCCATCCCAAGTGGTGCATCAGGAAAGAGAGGTCACCGACGTGCAGAGCATCGAGATCACTGCAGATAAAAGGACCCCGGAGCTGGAATTGTCTGGGAGAGGGCTGGAAGGTGAACACGAGCAACGAAGGAGTTAACTGAAGCTATAGTCACAAGGCCGAAAATTATAGGTTTTACCAGGAAGGCAGCCGGCTGCATGTGGCTGTTTGGCTGACATTTCTGAAAGGTTAATCTTGAAATGGAGAGAGCGCATCTGTAGAGGGCTGAGACTGACTTTTCTTGCAGATTCCTGCACCACTTTGGGCTGGTTTGAGACCCAACAGTTTGTTGCGCTTGGGTCACCATGAAGTAACATGGTGGCTGTGACCTTGGTGGGTGAAGTGGTGCTCCACAGTGTGATGGGTGTCCTAGTGCCAGCTTGCTTTCCAAGCTCACGTTACAAAGTACAGGAGACTGGCTCTCCTTCTGCGCCTGTGCCTTGGACCCTTTGTGCTTTCCATTCCCCAGCGTGACTGAGCGTTGTCTGGCAAGGACTGGGTGAAGAAGGAGTCGCCCAAGTAGATCTCCTGGGGGAACTGCGGTGGCTTGCAGTTACAGCGTGAGTAATTCTGTGCAGCTCGTTTGCAGCTTGGAAAGGAGCCAACATTCACCAAGATCAAGAGACACCTTGCTTTGACTGACTAATTACGTGTTCGTCTTTACCTAATGCTTAATCACACTTAGATCAATTCTCTTCCGTTGGATTGTGAGTCTTGTTTGCAAAGTGCCAACTGTTCCCTTGCTCTCTTTAACCTATGTCTGTGAGCAGGGTGGCTCTAACGTGTTTGGGGCACATTCCTGAGTCTAAGGGTGCTGAGGAGAAGGTAGAAGAGAGAGGTGGACGTGGAGAAATAGAGAGGGCAGGTAAAATAGGAAGCCATTGCCCTTCGCCATGCACACACCCACCTCTTTTTTTGGAATAGGACCTAATGGAGTTGATTCCTGAATCCCAATATTAAATGAAGTGTAGCTTTTACCCTTGTGCTGATCCAGTAAAGGCTTTTTGCATTTCTTCCCCACTGCCTTGTGGCTGCACCTGTCCTGTGTCTGATGTGGACGTGAGCATCTGAAAATACATCTTAGACGAACAAGGAGGCAGAAAAAGGGCACTAAAAGACCAGTTTGTTTGCTGTTGTGCCTAGGCCAAGTTCTGGAACTGCCTGTGCTTGCAGGAGACGGGAGCAGACATCAGCACATGGTGCACAATGCAGCGTGGGCAATCAGCAGGTCAGGGAATATTACCTTCTCCACTAGATAAGGATCCCTCCGAACCCCTGGACAAGTCATCCTTCTGGAGATCCAAGAAGACCTTGTCTTGAAGTAGTTTTCTCCTGCTCCGAGGACAGGCTTAGGCAGAAAATGGGCCAGACTCTCAAATACAAATTTGAGAGGGCTCCCCAGACCCACCAACACTGGGACTATTGCCATAGTTTATGTACTATACCATCTACCTGTTGTCTTATATGAAGAGCACATAGATCATGGCTCTCTCCTGGACATTTTCAGCAGCTGAAACACATGCCCTGCAGACTGGCCGAACATGGAGGCACAGGAAGGCCCTCCATCAGCAAGGCTCCTTGGCCAGGTTTGCACACACGAGGATGAACTGTGCTGACATGATTTGTCCAGACACCCATTGTAGTTACTGCTTCATTTTCGAGGCTTGAACTGATGCACGCCGGTGGGCAGGTAAGTTGTATGCTGACAGAGTGACTGTTCCAGCAGACCAGATGACCATGAACACAGTACTGGATCATCCTACCTGCACACCAAATATATATACACACACACATATATATAAACATTCCCAGGTTACAGGTCCTGCAGGATACCCCACTGAGCAATGTGTCCTGGGTACCAGAAAGCCTCAGATGGCTGTAGGAGCAAACAGCATGCTGCAGGGAGAGCCCAGAAGACCGAAGTGTGGCTGGCCATTCCTAGACTCATTTGCAGCGAGAGATGTCATGCCAGAGACACACTGGTTGAGTCCTGCGCCCTGGTGTGAGCTTTGCCTGTCTGGAACCATCCAACCGCCGCCCCGTGGTGGGCACGACACTGCATCTCTGTCAACTGTCTCAGCTCATTACCATATCACGTTAGTTCAGGAAAAGGCACTGAATATCTGTGTTGTCCTTATGTGCAGTTTTGCTCCTATTGCCATGAAAAACTGCGCCAGAGCCTTGCAGAGCCTGGATGGGCAGAGCGAGAAAAGCTTCCCCTCTGCCAGTCCATCCACCCCTGCACAGCCAGCGATTCCCCACGGATGCTGCCTCTCCCAGGAAGGTGAATTATGAGCCTCATAGCTTCTGCTTCGTGATTTCTCTCAGATTTCAGACCTCTTCTGCCTGAGCAATAGGGTCGGCTTGGACGAGTTGTTCCTGTAAATCATCTCAGCGCTCACTTCAGCCTGACACATCAATCCCCTCTCATCACGCAGTAAAAGATTCCCACCTGGTCCTGGCGGTGCTGCTGAGATTGGGATTCACCCAGAATCCTTCAGAGCACCGTAGGGCCCCGCAGGAAGGGCCAGAGATTTATTCAGGCACCTTTTGCAGAAAGCTGCTTGGTTTCAAGCCTTAGGGGGATTTAGCTGGATGAGACCTTGCACGTGGCTTGAGGCTGCCCTAAGCTCACTCGAACATTAAAAGATGCTAAATGGACTTTGGAGAAGGGGAAACACAAAGCCCCAAGAGGTTTCTTCAGTGACTTCCTGGACAGATTCTTGATTCAAAGGAGGGTCCTCCATGGTGGACCTGGGTACTTGCAGGTTCTGCTGAGAAAGGCTATGCATCCCAAGTGTCTGGCCTTGTCAGTGGCTCAAGGGGTGGATTGGTCCCCTGGATTTTTGGGCAGGATGGGTTTTTTTCTCTTCCAAATGATGGACTGGGTAGGATTCATGACTTCATGGACCCTACAAAAGGTGGAGAGGGACTCTTTATCAGAAACTGTAGCCATAGAATGAGGGGTAATGGTTTTAAACTGAAACAGGGGAGATTTAGATAAGATATTAGGAAGAAATTCTTGACTGTGAGGGTGGTGAGCCCCTGGCGCAGGTTGCCCAGAGAAGCTGTGGCTGCTCCATCCCTGGAGGTGTTCAAGGCCAGGTTGGATGGGGCTTAGAGCAACCTGGGCTGGTGGGAGGTGTCCCTGCCCATGGTAGGGGGTTGGAACGAGGTGATCTTTAAGGTCCCTTCCAACCCAAACCACTCTGTGATTCTATGATATGAGGGTAGGAGATTCTCATCAGCATGTGCAGAGGGCGTCCAGAGGAGTGACGAGAGGGCAGCAAAAGTCTAAACATGGACCAAGGATAAAACCTGCTCCTCCAGGGGACCCCTGTGCACTCCTTGTGTGTTGACTGCAGAGTGAATGAGGGCTGAGCTGAACAGGTATGGCTGTGCATCTCACAGACCCACCAAGTGGCCTGGTTCAGAAGAGCCCAACAAAGCCATGGCCTCTCCATTTCACTGCTACTCTCTGGCAGTTGTCATCCATACCTGTGGGAATGGCAAACCTCCAGAAGAAAAAAGCACCCAAACCAAGCAATTATTTGGGGTTGGAAAGCCCTCCCAGTGCTTCTTCAGTAAGACCTGGTGACCAGATCCTACACATACTTCCTTACAGGCTGCCCAGAGAGGTTGTGGTGTCTCCCACTCTGGAGACATTCAAACCCCCCCTGGACGCCATCCTGTGCAACCTGCTTTAGGTGACCCTGCTCAGGCAGGGGGGTTGGACTAGATGATCTCCAGAGGTCCCTTCCAACCCTGACCATTCTGTGATTCTGTGATACTCTGAAGCTATCCCTAGACCACGAAGACATGGGTTGGACACGGGGCCCAAGGAGTGGGAAGAGCAGCAGCAATAGAAGAATGGCTGCTCCATCTCAGCCACACCAATATGATTCAAGTGGGGTCACCTTCCTTGTCCTGTAACTGCTCACAGTTCTGCATTTCAGGAGCTCTGCTGTTCCCAGGTACCGCACGCTGATGGTGTGGGCTGTAGCTCATATGTTCTTTAACGGGGTCAGCTTTTTGTTTTCTTTCAACCCGACAGTGTCTCCACTGTGACGGTGCCAATCCTGGATGGACGTTGCTGCATAGTGTTTCTCTACCTTGAGTTACTGAGACATGTTTTCTCCTACTTGGTTTGGGTTTTGTTTGTTTGTTTGTTTGTTTTGCAGTTTAAGATGAGAAGTGGTTACTCATTTTTTTTAAGGCTGACTCCTACTCTCTTGATGTTGATGGATGTCCTGGCAGGGGCAGTTGTAGGGACATGAGGAAGGGCTACTAGAGAGCACTGGCAGAAAATGAACATCTAATTTGTGACTAGGAGCATCTGCCCTTACAGCCTGGTTCTCAACGTCACATATATTTCATGGAGGAATGAGAGCATGGCAGTACCACATGACCAATCAAAACAGCTCTGATTTCAGATCTGCAGTACTCCCAACAGAGTTAGCAAATGAGTTGCAGACCGGGAACTATCTGCAAATAGTTTCCAATAATGAATTGAGGTGCGAAAGCTGCAATCTGCTCCTAGACAATCTGTAAACAGAGGGAAAGAAAATTCACCAAAATAAATTATTCATTTCAGATTACTCTCCCAGCTCATGTCTTAACTTGAAACCCTCCAGGGCCTGCAGAGATTTCCAGGGATGCTCCTATACCTTAAGCAGTGCTGTGTTGGAGGCAGGCACAATCATGGTGAGGCAGATGAGGGTGTCCTGTCACCACTTGGCCAGCACTTATCCGTCCCAACTGATGTGGAGTTTCTACCAAACATGAAACAGCTCAATGGGTTGTCCAGAGACAGTGAAGGTAAGGCTATTCCACGACAAAAATTGGACTCTTCCCCTCTCCCTGCTGCTGTCGTCAGAGAGAGGTGGAGGAAAGGGGACCACACTGGAGCAGGAACCAAAGCAGAGATGGGATGGGGAAGGTGGTGGGGAAGGGAGAGCACACAGCTAAGGGATAGAGAAGCAGGGCAGGCCGGAGGCAAATTATAACTGCAGGCTGGACCAAACCATACAGGACATACAGACATGCCCCGTCACGGCACGGAATTCCTGAATAAGGGCACGCGTGCTGGATGCTGCAGCCCACCTGCATGACGAACCAGGAACTGCGCCCAGCCATCCCTTGGAAATCTTCCAGACTGCCTTAGGAGAAGAAATTGGCCCTTAAGAAGAATGAGTTCCCTAAGAGTAACTTGAGGTTTCCCGAGGGCACATATGACCGGACAAATACTGCTGACCTCAGGCAGACTGTCCAGGTGATGGGGACTATGAGCAGGCTGTGTTTGAATGATGTGAAGGATTCAGTGTCCCATGCCCAAGCACTCTTTCTGATGAGTTTAGGACTTGGCATGGCTTGGTGCATGAGAAACTGGCTAAAGAGCAGAAAAACTGTACATGGTAAAGAGGAACATATGGAGCTGGAGGAAGGTGCAAGATAGGAAGCTGGGATATGGCAGCGATTATTTGTTCAATCATCTGCAAAGATTGCTCCCTCTGAAGTGGCTGTTTATGCGTCCTCCTATGCAGGACCCGGGACAAACAGGTTTAAGTAGCTTTGTCATTTTGACTGTCGGTGTCCCATGGATCTCCAGATGCCACAGTCTGGCTCTTTTGTTTTCTAAAAACTGTAGCGCAGTCACAAGTCTTCAAAACTCAACATGTACACCAGCAGACTGGACTGCAGTGCATTAAGGTATTTCACAGAAAGGCATGAGGTACTGTTCTCACGTTCTATTAGAATTAACCAATTAAACAAAATTCTTGTGCATGCTTTCCGGAAAGTATAGCGTGGGGGATGTTGAGCTGACATATGGAAGTGCAAAGTCCAGAGCAGAATTTTCCATCCACAATCATGCCAAACTGGGCAGAAGACTTGAGGCACAATGTATTGCCCACAATATAAAAGTTTTAGATTAAACGTGACCCCAGACATCACCTGGAGAGAATCTGTGGCAAGTTGGACTTTTTCAAACCTCATTTTCTGTCCTAAAAGTTGCTCTATATTCAGGGGAGTACAGTAATACTTGAACAGTGAGCTCAAATCTGGTGGATTTGTCCATGATCCATTTTGGCAATTATTGCCCCAAACTACCATTGTCTCCCCAGATGCCAGTGTTTGGCCTTTCAGAGATGACTGTCTTACAGCCCAGCTAACACTAATCACCAGGCCACAGGATTACTGTTGCATTATTGCTGCTCTGGACCACAATGATTTTTCAGGAAGATGTCTGCTGAAACTATTGAGGCTTTACAAAGACCGTTTCAGCTTTAAGAAATAACCCAAAGAAAACACTGGCAACATTGTTCAACCAGCTCTTACCGAAGACTTTACAAATATCACGGTCAGGGCAATGGCTTTGCTCTGTTGACAAAAGGCAGGTGAACATCTAGGCACCTGATTCATGGGCGTAAACTGGGAAGTGGCAATAGGAACTCATGGAAGTGAACATTTTGGCAAAAAATACTGCCATGGACAGTAAGAGGGAGGTGGTGGTCTTGACAGTGTCCTGAGCCTAGAGTATCTCCTGTGGTTAGGCCACCTCACGAACCCCACTGATCTGGTGGCCACTCAGTCATCCATCCTTTCATATTTCAGTTAAGAGGCTGAAGAGATGACTAAAATCCTGTTCTTGCATAGTGTGTCCCCAGGAAAAATGAAGTGCCCACGTAGTTTCCTAAAGAAAGTGGTTTTCAGGAAAAGACAGAAGGCTGGAGGTAAACATAATGCTTCTCTGTGGGAAGACTCAGCGTCCCATGGAAATCAGTTCTTTTCATTGAAAATTTGACTATCTGAAAACCAGCTGCTTGATTTAGACACCAAGCAGCGTCAGTAAGAATTGTGAGCCCAATGTCTCCTGTTCCTATCTCCTGCAAAACCAGGACTCCTTGAGGCCGTGCTGACCAGTTCATGACCAGGTGAAGACGCACAAGGACCTTCACACCATGCTAGCTGCTCATCAAGGGTAAATGTCACAGTGCATCATAAGAGGTGAGGTCCAACCGTGAACGCTGGAGGATGCTGTGGGAATGAGACACGCAATCCTCATCTCCACCAAAACCCTGCCACAATGTTCCTGAACTGAAGGGTCTCCACAGTTGCCTCCATGAGGTTCCTCCTTGCCCTGACTCCTGGGTGCTGATGTTTGTGCCGCCCCTTGGCTAAGCATCGTAAAATAGGCAATTCAAGGATGCTGTTTTGGCTTTTCATTCTGGAGATCTCGAAGCACTAGGGAGCACCTCGCAATTTCCCATGGGGCAGGCAGAGGTTCAGAAGCTCTGGAGAGCTGGTGCAGATGTTACAGCTGTGCCGTAATGTGAGCTTGGGACTTCTCACTTCTCCTCAGATGCAAGTCACCCTGCTCTGGCACTGCAGGTGCTTTCCTGTGAATAACGGTGCTCTGCTGCTGCCTTGCTGAGGAAAATGTCCCATTGGATGAATACTCTTTAAGCGGGTGGAAGAGGACTTGCACAAGGGCCGTGTTCAGGTGGCCAGACCAGCCCGTGTTTGAACCAGGGTGCCATATGGTGCAGAGACACTGCTGTCCATTACTTTGCAATGAAATAATATTTTGTTTTATGATTGTTTGCAATTAGCCTCCTGCAGCAGATGACTAATCCGTTCTTGTTGATTCGACAGAGACGTTGTTTGGAAAGGGGACAAATAGCATGTTCCGCCTCACCCAGCAATCACAGGCATTACAGGAGAGAAATACGGACACACCAATAATTCCCAGCGACAACCCCAGTAAATTTAGCAGCGCTGGCATAAAGCAGGCGATGAGTGCAACAAGCAGTGATTGGAGGAGCCGCAAAACCTGATGCCACAAGGCGGATCGGCCACTTGCCACTTGATCGTGGCTGGAGAGAGGGGTCAGGGAGGGGAAGGGGGCAGACCCCTGCCCCAGGCTGCTCGGCTCTGAAGTGTGACAGCCAACGGCACCGCAACCCCCGTGGGAGAGATGCTTTCTCGCAGTCAGAAAATATAAGCCATTTTCAGAAGGCGAACAGATTTTGGTTGGGAGGTGAGGGAAGCGGAGGGCCAAGAATAGAAGGGAACAGTGGGCGTAATTCTGACTCCCTGCTGCATTCAAAGTAAAGTACAGGACAAGTTTCAAGGAAACAGCGGGCCAGAGCTGGGGGGAGCTGGCAGAGAAAATCGAGCCTGGCAGGGTGTTGGTGATCCGACCGCGCTGCCCCAGAGGAAGCAGGAGAGCATCAGCACAGGCACATTGTTTGAGAAGCACAAAGGCGAGATACAGCGCTGCACTCATCTCAAGCAGGGTACAGGGGTACAAATGATAGTCCCCCTATTAGGGACTATAAAGGAGAGACGAGCAGCAGGAGATGATCCTGGGTGACAGCGGTGGAGTGTCTCTTAAGCACAACAGAGCTGAGCATGAAACGAGAAATCATTCAAATCTCTGAGAGCTGATCGCTATCAAAATAAAACATTTTCAAATGTGTGTATATATCCGTGTATATACCTGGCCTTACGAACCCGTGCACACGCGGGCGTGCTGCCCAGCACGCTGGTGCGCAGCAAACTGCGGAGCACAGCTTAACGCCATCTACACGGTGAGAGCAGGAATTGCATTGGGCCTTCCCAGAGCAGAAGGGACGGCAGGGCGTGGGGAGGACACCGCTCTCTGCTCTGTTTGCCTCTCTTCCCTCAAAGTGCAGCATTTTCAGTAGCTTGGCCTGGCACTGCAGGGGGCACGGACCGCGTGTGTTACCCATGCGATGATGGGGACATCAGGTAGAGCCAGCAGCTGCAGGGCACAAGGCTGAGGAACGGCTGTAGGTGCCAGGCAAGACACCCCAGAGCATTTCACTGCTACAGGAGCTGCGACTTTACCTTCTTTTCTCCGTGAGTGGTACCTGCAGGGCAGAGGGGCTTTGCCTACAGTCTGCTGGCAATAACCACTGTTGCTATATTTGCTCAGCACTGCAGCTTTGGCTTGGGCACAAGCTGATGCAGCAGTAGACGGGCTGGAGGCAGAAGGCAGTGTTGAAAATGTGCTGCTGTCCTGGGCACCTCGGGGAGGATGGGCACGGCCAAAGGGACCGGTGAGTTGGTGTGGAGTGAAGGAACGGTGGTGCCGAGGCTGTCCGTGGCCGGAGAGCCCCGACAGGGATCAGGAGAGCAGCGCAGGGACAGGGCAGGCATGGAGGACCCCAGCCCCTGTCATCCCCTGGCCGCCCCTGCAGGCACTGGCATGCGAAGGAGAGCAGTGAGGGAAGGGAGGGCTCTGTGAGAAGCTGCAGCATTTCAGCGTGGAAGGAAGCTCCTTCCCTGAGTGGTGAGGAGAGGACCTACCTCCACTCCTGTACATCGCATCTGCCCTGGGGGCACAAGCCGCAGGGAACTGTGGTGGTGGAGGTCTGCCCCTGCTACTGCCCTGGGGGCAGGGAAGGACTCGGTGCTGACTCCTTGTTCCTCTTCCTCAGGTTTTTCCAAAGCCCAGAGCCCACCTAGCCCCGTTGGCTAATACACCTGCCTTAAAGCCTTTCCCACACTTCCCAGTCCTGCCTCTTCCTTTTGTGGCACTTGGTTCCATTTTCATCTCTGCTGCAGTCGCATAGCTGCAAGCAGCCAAGGGCAGCAATTGCATCCATGAAGGAGCCCGTGTGAGGATGCATCCCATCCAGCTTTAGCTCCTCTTGTGCAATTAATCACATTGAAACTGGAAGAGGACAGGTCCACGGGACCAAGCAGATCCAGTAACAGTTGGTCTGTGTGTCTTGTTGGTTGTCTTGCCCACACTAACCCTGGCTGATTTCCCACCAAAGCAGCAGGGGAAGGCCTCATGTAAACACTCCTCTGTCTTCCACAGCTGTTTTCATGGCAAACATCTCTGATCTGGTCTGACAGATGCCTTGTGGAGCAGGGCTGTCAGTCACGTGCACTGGAAAACTGCAGGCTGGGAAGTTCTTGCACCAGTGCTTAGGTGTGGAAGGACCTTCAATGTCTGGACAGACCTTGGGGCTGCTCTCTTCCTCAGGCTCCAGAGGGTCTGTGAATCACACAGACAGCTTGATGTCATGCTAAAGCAGCAGAGTAGCCATCTCTGAAGGGCATCTTCATGTGTGATAAGGTGCTCTGAAATACATAAAATAGTTTCAGAGTGAGGAAGATCACTGATAGGTTTACCAAAATTTTCTTGAAAAACTGTTTCAAAGCATTACAAATGTAGCTTGTAAATATCTGGACGTGTTTGCTGTTCTCTGAGGGGAGTGGGTGGTAGGTGCCTCTCTGCAGTGCTCCCAAGGAGCTGCTGTGAATAGCAGAGCTTTGCAAACCACACTTCTGAAGTGTCCCTGAAATGACAGCCCTGCAGCCTGCACGTCGCTGGAGAGGGAAGGTGAGCTCCGGGAGGACAGGAAAATCTTTTCAAGTCAGACTTAGTATCATCCCACCAGCCCTTTAACTCATGGTCACAAGAGCATTTTTTCCCCTTTATATTGTATGGAGTGCGTGCTGAGCTGCTGCAGAGCTCACGGCTGGGTTGTACCTGGACCAGGGAAGGTGGTGCCTTGGGAAAACGGAAAACCAGGAGACGGCACCTCCTTCAGTATCCACTGTCAGGATCTTGTGTCAGCCTGCTTGACCCGTTCCCACTTTACAGGGAGGTAAGAAGGACCAAGTGGGTTTCCTGCTGCCTCTGCTCGGTCCCTTTTGAAAGAGGGCTCAGGCAGAGCTGAGAGCGTGTGTGAAAGCGGAGTGGGGCTGGGGAAAGTTCCCAAAACTGCTGACAACTCATGGTGGCTACCACCCAGATGTGAAGTATCACCCAGTGGTGTTTCCCAGGCAGGCCAGTCTGGGTGTCCAGGCTGCGGGCAGGTAGTGCGGGTGGGCTCTGATAAGCTGGGAATTTGGAGAGCCCTGAGGGACATCCACAGCCGTCTCCCAGCCAGGCTTTGTCTGTTCTCTGCACCATATGGGTGAGGAGCAGCCTGTCTGGCTCACGGCTCCCGACAAACACAGCTCTCCATTCACTTTTAATAACAAAGAGCAGAAAAGGACTGATGAAAATGGATTTTTTCCCCTTCCTTTTTCAGGGTAATCTGGCAAGATGTCAAAATGCGCCGCTGCCACCCTGTGCGTGGAGAATGTTGCCCAGCTCTTCCGCGTGCTCCTTTGCCAGGCCTGGAGCAATCGCAGATCTTATTTTCAGCAGCTGAACTGGCAGCGTAAGCGGGAAGAGAAAGCTTGGCTATCAGTCATCAGGAGATACTAATCACTCCCACGGAGGTGTTTACTGGAGGGGCGTATGTGTGTGCGTGCGTGTGTATGTGAGATGGGAGATGAACTGCCATTAGAATTGCAGATCGTGCACTTGTTAGCAAAGTGCCTAGACCCTGCTTTACAATTTGCTAATAATAAAGCATTTGTTCCCAGGAAACAAACGCCCAGATTTATGTCTTAGTCACAAAGGACTCCAATAGATATATTGATACCTTGTGAATCTGCAGCAGAGAGAAATATTGAAAAGCTGCTGTTTACTTGACTCCATCAAGCTCCTCTATTGATAACTGGGAGGCATTTATTTCACTATGGATAGACCACTTAGAATTGCTAACTCTCTGTTGCCAATACGTCCCGTATTTAGGGTTATTATATCACCATAAAATAGCTTTATGGAGCTATGAATATAGGCACGCATCAATACCCACAACTGCAGCCACTGCTGTTTCATTTGCCTGACGGTGCCGGGGGAGCCCAGGCAGTCCCGCAGCCCAGAGGACAGGGAACGGAGGTTTCAGAGGGTAAATATGCAAAGGAAGATGTCTCGGTGCCTTTCACCTGCCTGGGCATAGAGCTCAGTAACACCTCCTCTCTGGGGACCCGGCATGCAGATAGCCTTGCTTCCGCGCTGGTGGCCCATTTCACCAGCAGACCTAGACAGTGCAGTAACACTTATGCTCTTGGGCTGGCCGGGAAGCTGCCAGGCGCCAAAAAACACGTGCAGGGACTCTTGGTCTTCCTCTACAGCCATGGCTACTCAGCCATGGTTAGGGTGCTAGCTGGAGCATGTAGGGAGGCTGTTCGTGGTGCTTCCAGGTGAGCATAGATAGGATGTGTTGGAGCATCGTTATTTGTTCTCCTCTTTGGCAGGTGGTGCTTTGCTCTGGGATCATTTTCCAGAAGACCTCATCTGCCAACAGAAGTGCAGCATGGAGAGAAGGTCCTCAGGTGTCAGCAGGAGGACTTTCTTCTACAGGGGGAGTTTCAGACAGACAGACAATGGCATTGAGATTCCACTGGGGGTTTCATGCCATCCATATCTAAGACCTTATATACCAATATACCAGCCAATATACCCATGTAGGTCCAGGCTCTCCCTTCTCACTCCATTCATGTGTTCAAAATTTCTAACCGCATGCTCAAGCGTGCCCTTATTTCTTGGTGATTCATTAAATCTGGAGTTGGCTCTCCGGGTGGTGGGTCTGCATGCACGGCACTGTAACTGCTCCCACAACGGGCCTCTCTGAGGCTGCGTTCGGCATTGCAGCTTATCTCCTCTGTTACATTTTAGCTGCTAAATAATGCACTAATGGAAACGGAAACCTTAGCCAGGGCATCTGGATTAAGATGCAGAGCAACCACAGCTTTTAGCTTTAATTTTCTGGCTTCAAGTGATGTATTTCTTAGCTTCATTTCTACATGTGTATGTATTTTTTTGCATGGGCTTTCCAAGAAGAGAGGAAACAGATTTTTACTATAGCACTTGAACTTTAGCTATTAACATTCTCCCTCACAATAAATTTTTGCTTCACAACAAAGCTGCTGGATCTAAGAAACCGAATGCAGACGGTACCCAAAGCACAGAAAGGGCTGAGAGGCGCCTTCAGTATTTTCAGAAAAGTCTGTTAAGATGGTATAGCTCTTTGATGATATATTAGCTCTATCCATCTATCCATCTTTCTACTTACTGCTGTGTTCACCTTTGAGGGGGAGTGGCCTTTCTCTTTATGACCTGAGAGATTTTTATTCTGACTATTAAATTAATAATTAGCGCTTCATTTACCCAGGATCTCCAATGCCCAGACAGTATTGATTTGTCAAAGATGGTACGGTAGAAAGATGGAGCCTCTTTCATTGAAGTTTTGGGCAGAGAGTCAACAGAGCTTCTTAGCTATTCAGAGGTACATTTCCCGTGCAGCAGTCCAGAGAAGAAGCAGGCGGGGAGAGAGGAGCCGAGGAGTTTGTGTTGCTGCGGGCTGCTCAGCCCTGTGCTGGTCTGCCCAGAGCCCTCCTGGTGAACTGTCTGTGGGTCCGGCACTGGAGTTGGTAGCACCCCCGGGCTCCCGGTGGCATCCCATTCCCAGCACGGCACTGCCACCCATGTTTCTGCTGCTCTTGTGATCCCCATAGACAGCCCACGCTGAGAACCCTTGGGGCGGAAAACACCTTTCCTGCAAGGCTCTGCTGCCGAAGGGGGACTGCAGGATCAGGACACCCCTCGTGGCTGGGCAAGAAACAGCCAAAGTCGCCTGTTTGTTGTAACAACAGCTTGTGATTCCTCTGCAGAAATCTCAGCTGTTTCCGGAAAGAGAAATGAGTATAAGAATTTGGCTAGGGAAAGCAGTCTTAGTTGCCTTTTGTATGTCATAATTACCCTTCTTTCACCTCATTTTTAAACTGGAGCATAACTCACCATTATAACCCAAAAGCTGGCTGGTTTAGTCCCAAGCCTTCAGCAATTCCTTTATTTGAAGCAGCCGTTTATGAACTAATAAAGCATCGCTCAGAAATCATGGCAAACTTAATTGAAGAGACTGCGAGTCACCAAAGCAAGAGACAAGAGGTTATCCATCTCAACACGAGCAGCCGCAACCCGGTACAGGATATCTCCTGTCAATTCCTTTTGGAGTCATGTTGCGAAATACACCCGGGGCCCAATGCACCCGGAGTACACCCAGAGTTCAAGCCCATGGCAGTGTACTAAGGGCACGGAAACAGTGAAGGCTCAGCAGGAGGCTCTGCGCACTTCAGCTGGCGCTGGAATGTGGGAAGGAGGATGCTCTGAGCACAAAGGCTTGAGCAGAGAGAACAAACTGCCGTAGATGCACCGAGTGACAGAAGCAGCACATTGGCACAAACAGCTATGCAGGGGAAAAGCAGAATTAGCGAGGCTTTTGCCCACAGCTGTCCAGCACAAGGGAAAACAAATGTAAAAAAACCCACAGTCTTTACAAATAATCTTAATCTGTAGCTACAAACTCTCTACACTTAACCACAACCACACGTCACATGCGAAGGTGCAAAGTCTGTTGCAGTGCCACATGGCGCGTCCTCTCTGGGTCACAGCAACTGGGCCATTGTCACACTTGGGCATCTGCATCTCACCTGCAGCATCATGCCTGGTACTGCCAAAGAGACGTTCAGTGAGGATCCAAATTGTACACATTTACAACATGCCATCTTGGGATAAAGACTGGAGACATTTAAGGGATTAACAGAGTTAATTTATCTACAACAGCTGATCGTCTTTCCATGCAAGAGCAGCTCCAAGTACAGCATGGTCACTCTGGTGGAGTGAAAAGAGGTTAGAAACTGCTCTGGCCTCTCCAGGTATGTGTTTTTGAGCCTTCTCCCACCAGAGGCTTGTCTCTCCCCATGCCTACCAGAAGAGTGTCTCTGCTCACCCCACTGTCTAAAGGCTTCTCCTGTGCTGTCGTTTCCCTCAGCAGTGGATCACATGTCTGCATTTTCCCTTCTGCATCTCAGGGATGTCTCGTGAGACTGGGTTCCCATCTGGGAATGCATGCTCCTTTTCCCTGCTCAGCTCCCCGACTTTGCCTGGCACCAGCCCTGCACTGGTAACCAATTCTGCTTCACAAGTCTGACAAGCTGCGACATCCCGAGCCAGGGAAAAGGAGGCACCAGGCTGGCTCTGGGAATAAGCCACCCAGCCAGCCCAGCAGCATCCAGAGCATATGGGAGGAACAGTGGTGGGTTTGGGGCAGTTCCAGAGACTGGAGCCAAGGGATGCCAGCTGTATCTCGCCCCTCTTCTAAAACTTCTGGGTGCTTGGTCTGTAGAGCAAGGATTAAACCCCTGAAGACCTGAGTGTCAAATGATCTAATGGCAGGAGGCAAAGGCAGAGCCCCAAATGAGTGAAAGCAAGCGTTGCCTCCACCTGAGCCCATGATTTTGAGGTCCTTTGGACAGCTGGCATCTGACAGCTTGGTGCTAGGAGCAGGAAGAGTCAAAGCCAAGAAAAGCCGATGCTACCACCACCGTTGTTTGTCAGATATGGGCAGCACGTGCCTGTCCAGCTCAGAAGACCCAGTGCCCAAGGGAGGGAAGCACCTGGCTGGGCTGAGACACCAGCTGAGAGCAAGAGCAGTCAGTCTACAGGGGACAGCATGAGGAGCAATGGGGACACGTCTTCTCTGCTGGGGTGCCCTGCTCTCCTGGGTGACCCTCAGGGTCCTCTGAAACCGGAGGAGCAGCTGGCTCCCTTGCTGCCAGCAGGCATCATCTTCCAGCTGCCACCTGAGCAAGTGCCCAAGCCCGGCACAGCGAGCATTGGAAGGATTTTCCCTTGCACTGGTTTGAACTGTGACTGTAATGGGCTGTTTACTGGGTAATTCAGGAGAAAGAAGCACTGATTGCCGCAGATGCCTCCCAGTAGTTAACGGAGTTGTTAGCAAACTATGCCACTGGAAACGTCATTGAAAATTCATAAAATGACAGGACAAAAAAAAATAAACAACAAAAAACTCTTGTGTTTGAAGATAATTGAACCAATATTAATTGAAACAAATTTGCAGACACAGGCCCAGCTCCTGCACTTAGGGGACAACTTAGATGTAAGAAGAAGCAATCAGTTGTCTGGCAAGAGGGGAGCTGAGCAGCATCCAGGGTGGTCTCCAAACAGGAAGCTTTTACATTCTGGCCTCGTCATCCCAGATGGACTCAGGACCTCCACAGGCTTTCAGAGAAGCTAGTCCCCAGCTGGTGCGTGGTGCAGACAACACTGCTCATTTTCTGCTGCAGGGGCCCTGGTTGCTGCCATCAGGAGGGTCAGCACAAGTCCTACAAATAGTCCAAACAGCTTGGAGTTAAGTTTACAAATGTTTGTGGCTACTGGGGAGTTGCTTTATCTCTTATCAAGGTAGCAGGGCTCAGTCGCAGGAAAGGAAGGGGGAAAAGAGGACAGAAGAAAAAAGAATCTGTAGAACTCAGGGATATTTGGACTAGTCTCTGAAAAAAAATCTGATGATTTTTAAGTCAGCTTCCTAATTTTTGAGGATTTTTTAAAAATAATTTTTGAACTACTGTCAGGTTGCCTGAGCTTTCGCAAGGGAAACAGAAAACCCTTGGTATTCTGGGTACGTAGCAAAGAAAAATGGGATTTACCCATCAAAATCTATACATCTTCCATCTCTGTGCAAGCACCTGTAAGTAGATTCCGCAACAAAGTGATCCTACTAATCCTACTGTCCTAAATACTGATGAAACATTCAGGATAATGTTAAAATTGACAGTTCTGTAAGCGCTAGAGGGCCATTTCATTTTTACAGGCCTATAGTAAGTTTGGAAGTGCTGATGCACTCCATCAGGGCCCCACGATTCGCCCTGCTCCTCCCTGGGAGGGACCCTGGCTGTGTGACTGAGCCTGCCAGCAGCCAAAGTGAAACAAATGACACCGATGATTTAGGGCACTGCTGTGGAGAAACCGCTGAACACCCACATTTCTGGTTACGGAGCAGCGTGGGCAGCTGAGCAGCCCGTCGGTTTGCTGGACCGTCAGCAGCCATAATACAGCAAAGCAGCTCGATCCACGAGAACCGGGCTGAGGAGCACCAGAGCAAGGCATCCATCCCCCAGAGATGTTAGAAGAAACATTTCCTGGGCGGTCAGCTCTGGTTTGGGGGAACAGAGGTGTTCTCTGTCAACGGGGCACAGGATTTGGGTCAACAGGGGAATGGTTGTCACTGGAGAAGAGTGACCAGCACCCTGCCAGAGCCTGCACATCTACCTCACATGTTCACACCCACCTACAGAGTACACCGACCACACTGCACTACTTATCCAGGGGATGAGGAGAGAAAGGGAAATCCATCATTTCTAAAACCAAAGACCTGCTGCACCTGTGGAAACCCAAGAGAGAATCGACATGGAGCCTTTTCATGGCTGTTGTTCCTCATCGTCTAATATATCACAGCAAAAATCTCCTAAAGCTGCGCCAGTTTGTCCTCGTATCCCCACACGGTATAAGAAGGGCAGAGGGAGGAAGATGGGGATCCCTTCCCTGTGATGCTCTCAGTGTTTGCTGTGGAAATAGAAAGTTTTGAGCACTGAAGCCACTCAAGAAGCAGGAACAAGTGTGCTTGAAAAGATAACACTGGCCTCCAGAAAACAAGTTTCAGGAAGAAAAGGTCAGGATATCTCATGACTGTCAACAGCAAAGAACTGCTTTGTGTTTCATTATTTATATTTCTTATTCGCTTGTATTATTTTCTAAATCCCCATCATCATCAGTTGATCCTTTTCACAAATGTTTCACGAATGAATTCGTTCCCCTTTTGCCTTTCTTCCTGGGCTTTCCCTTCTTTTAATATGTATTTCCCTATTTACAGTTCCTCTGGTGTGTTGTCACTGATTCAGCTTTCAGGCTGACAAGTCTATCTGCTCCTTTCCTCCTTTTCTTTCTATTTCTTATCATGTTTAATTTCCTCCTCCCGGCTTTCTCTCCCCTTAGGCCAGGTCTGTGCTGAGGCTGCTGTGGCTCTTCTCACTCAGAGGAACAGAAATAAACGGGATTGTGTGGGGAGGGCTTTTTTTTAAAAAAACAAACAAACAAACAAACAAACAAAAAGCAGTCTGTGGGGAACAGCCTGGCATGAGGACTCCAGAGCTGCAGTTTAAAGACAGAATTCAGCAAGGAGGTTGTAGAGAGATGGGGGTCAGTCTCTTCCGCTAGTAACAGGGCAAGAGGAAATGGCCTCATGTTGCGCCAGGGGAGGTTTAGATTGGATATTACCAAAATGTTCTTCACAGAGAGGGTTGTCAAGCACTGGAACAGGCTGTCCAGGGCAGTGGTGGAATCACCATCCCCGGAGGTATTTAAAAGCCAGGTAGATGTGGTGCTGAGGGACGTGGTTTAGTGGTGGTTTGGCAGTATTAGGTTGATGGTTGGACTCGATGATCTTAATGGTCCCTTCCAACCTAGACAACTCTATGATTCTGTGATTATCTAGCAGATGTTTGAGGCATAATTAAGCCCAAGCACTCAGAGACAGCAGTTCAGAACATGAGTTTGAAGGTAGGCAGCAGTAGACTGACAGCAAAGGGTTTGGATCTGAGCTCTCCTGGGGGAGCAGGATGGGAAAGCTTTGGGGCTGAGTTTGGGGAGCAATAAGGTTTAGGGTGAGCCATCATGGTGGAGTGGGTTGTAATGAGCCTGAAGCAGGGATAAGTGGCCCGGGCTTTCACAGGAATAGCTGATAGTGAGTCAGCCCAACGTCTTGGGGTGAGTTCTTGGGCTGGACGTTTTAATGCGCCCACCTGGCAAACAGCATTTGCAGTCCTGCAGGCTGGAAAGCACTTTAGAGTTTGCACCCTCTGGGGTTTGGGTGGTTACCACATGGGTATATTTTAGGGTGACTCCTATGTGTATAACAGAAGTAGAGGTTCGTTGACCTCAATGGGGATCTGAGCTGATTCCACCAACAGGAAAAATCTTAAAATAAATAGGGCACCGGGGACCCGAGCTGTTCACTGTCACCGCCTAGGGGGCAGTTGTCAGTGAATTTGGAGGCATGACCTGATGTCTAATCCAACAACTGCTTGTAGGGAGGGAGATTGAATGAAGCCCCGCCAAGCAGGGCAGCAGGGTGGCTGAAGAGGACAGTCTTGGCTGAGAGCTCCCTTTGGGGTCAGTTGAACAAGCTGCATGACATCTGTCTCTACCTAAAGTCAAGAGGAAGGCCCTAGGGACACGGTGGGGATAACAAGAGCACATTGCCAGTGGTTAAGGTCTTGCGTCAAGGACTGCTGCAATAGAAGAGCAAAGACAGGGTCAGGAGGCTACGTAGATGCCAGGCTGTGTTGAGTGTTGGTAGCGGGTGTAGAAAGAGAAAGTTGGAGCTGGAGGTTCTCTGGCTTGGCCACCTACAATATGATGTTCTGCAAAACCACACCTATATGTTGCTGAAAACCCAGGCCAAGTCACTTTTCACAATTAAATCCCTCAGATGCATCTGGCATTAGCCTTTCCCTCCAGGCTGCACTCAGTAAGTTGGGTGCTCACAGACATTTTGTAATGCTGAGTTTGAGGAAATCCAGGCACCTCCCAGAGTTTGGGGCTGACCTTTTCTTAGCCATGCTCTGGCTTGGCTACATGCATTAGGTACCAGGGGCTCTGCAGAGCAGCTGAGAGCCACTGCAGATTTCCAGTGGTTTGTACGCAAAACAGAAATCTTTGGCCCATTTAGATTAATTCTTGGAGGGTTTCCATGGGATGTCTGATCCTGGGAAGAAAAGCTTCAGAAATACACCTGCCTGGAGCAGGTGAGTGCTACTGGCAGTGCTCTGGGAAATGAGGCAGTTAAGGACATTCAGAATAAATGTCAAGAAATTGCAAGGAGAGTCACCTGCTCATTATTTTTATAAGTTCTTGCTGAAAGAATGCTTCTTTACGTAGCAAATGATAGTGCCGTGAGAAGCATAAATGTCATGTCTTTTTTTTCTTAATTCACACTAGGCAGAGGCATCTGCCTGTTACAAGTTTCTGATAATGAAGGGCATGTAATAGTGACCCCCATATAGCATAAGCGAGCCCTGTTTAACATGCTCGTGCTTCCCTAGGTGTTCATTACGAAGCTGACTGTGCCTGATGCAAACTCATCCATCCCATTATTGCTCTGCTTTTTATTTGGGGATCACTTGAGCAAGTTGAGAGCTTTGGTCTTTGAGGGAATACGTTTACACTTGAAGTACTTGTGCATTTATTATAAGCGGTGTTGGCGGCGGGAGGGTCATGGCTCAATCAATATGATGCAGCTGGACTTAGGAAACAGGAGGAAAGAGCATTGCATGTGCTCAGTTCTCTCTGTCCTGAAGATGGGGCATTTGTAAAGATGTGGTATTTGTTTGCTCCAAATATTACTGGTAGAGGAACAGTGCATGGCCATTGCTGGGGTAATGAGGCCTCTCCCAGCGTTGAGTACGTGCCAAGCAGGCAGGAGGGCAGTTGGGTGTGCAGGGAAAAGGGGATTAGGACCTGAATGTCAGCTCAATGCAGGGCTTACCCGGGCTCCAGAGCTGGCTGGGGGCCTGGGAGCTGTAAAGCAAAGCCAGACCAATGCTGTTCCCTCTCACATGCCATGGCCGTGCAGCTTCCAGAGCTGGGCCAGCAGTTCCTCTTCTGTCTGTCACCTTGTACTAGGTCTTTGGTAAACTCCAAGACGGGTAGATATGGTGCTGAGGGACATGGTTTAGTGGTGGTTTAGGCAGTGTTAGTTTGATGGTTGGACTGCATGATACTAAAGGTCCCTTCCAACCGAGATGATTCTATGATTCTATGATTCTATCTTCCCTGACGAGGACTGAGGGACGTGGGGGCAACATGGGAAGTGTTTCCCTGCAATGAGTGCCAGAGCTGCTATGGTGCAGCAGCAGCCCAAGCACCTTGCTGGTCACCACCAAAATAAAGTTATCAATGAAAGTGTGACCAAAAGTGAGGGATGAGCCAGTCCACACAGTCTACCCCCACAATGCCTATTCCCCCAGCACCCCTGAAAGCAAAGCACAACCATCTGCGTTGCTGCAAGAGGCCACTTCTGCAGGTGAGAAATGATGGGAACTCTGAGATGCCATTTGCGTGGGCTGCCGCTCTCCCTCTCGCTGCCGCCCCCTCCCCTCCTTCCTTCAAAGGTTTTGATTTGGTTTCTTCTCATTTCAGAGCAACTGGGATTCCCAGTCCTAGATGGTGATTAAAGCGCCCGCGAAGCTGCCTGATGGGTCTTTAGAAGTGTTTGATCTCTGTGTGCATTTGTGCGCGGGTGTGGGGAGATGTAACCGAGGGATCTGCAAACACCTGTGGAAACCCCCCACGGCTGCATCCCGGGTTCCAGACAGCGCCTGTTTGTTTTATCCCTCCCTTTGACAGTGATCTGTGCAGGCTGCCTTAGTCCTGGGCTTATGCTAATGGGGCCGTGCTGAGGAAGGAGTGGAAGCGCTCCCCGCCTTTTCAAAACAAAATCTTCCTGTTCCGTCTTTCTCTGATGAGCTGCTGTGACGCTGTGAAATGTCCCTGCAGCTGTTGCGTCTGTTCTGGTTTCACACACCGGACCCTTTCCCACCAAACCTGTGTGCCTTCCAGTAGAGCACAAAGCACTGCGAAATGCGTCGGGTTTGGTCTTGTCATCCTGTCCCAGAGCAGAAGCGTCTGCAGCCTGGTATGTCAAGGAGAAATTGTCTGTTCTTCCAAGCTGCGTGCACACTTTTCTCAGAGGGAGCAAAGCACAGAAATGTGCCTCATGCCTGGAGCAGAAAGCAGGACAGCCCATGCTGCTGCAGGTCGCAACACCTTTGGTAGCTCCAAGGAAAGCTCCATTGTCCATCCAGTGGTCCCACACTAGACAGGCATGACTGAGCAAGGTTTCCTGAGACAAGGAATCACTGGAAAATATTTTCAGGGGGGGAAAAAAAGTCAGAACAATTCTGATAAAGTGAAAGATGTTTGGAAGATAGTATTTTCTTTGTATTTTTCACTGAAACCTTTCAAATGTTCTTCTAATTCCACTGCATTTCTGACAGTCAGCTCATCCTTCCCATCTTTCTGACTCAGTATTGCCATGCTCTCTGTTCTTTTTCCTTTTGGACCTGTAAGAGCCACTCCAGACCCCTGTCCTGCAGCTGGTTGTACAGAGCCTCGTGCTCTCCTGCCCATGGAAAGGGCTCCTGGTTGCTTCCAGGCAGCCTGTGGTGGTAGCCGTGCTGGAAGCCAGCCTTCCCATGGCTGGCAGTAGGGCCACCGATGCAGAAGGTGGCATTTTCAGCAGGCAAAATACATGAAACTTTTGGAGGTGGCCTGCCCGCATAATGACCGGCACACACATCCTTTTTCCTCCACCCTGCATTGCACCACCAGATGGTTATTTATGAAACAGAGGTTTGGGGGTTTTTTTTCTGTCCTTCTCAAAGTCTACCCCATTCCCAGCCCCTTTTGAGAGCGTCATGGCAAGCAGCACACTTGCATTCTTGGCCCCTGCCGAGAAAGCAGTTGATTTTCCTTGCTGCTGGCAGTGGACCCCCAGTCCCATCACTTTTAGCTGGGGTTCTGGCTTACAAGTGGCTGTCTCCACAGGCAGGGAGAAGAAAGCTGCCCATCTCCTCCAGGAGGCTTGAACATGCAGATCTGTGGCAGTTCTGGGACACTGTGGTCCCCAGGAGGTGGGGAAGGGAAGGGACAGCATTTTACCATGACAGACAGCTCCAGGGAAGACACCCAACGCTTCGCTGCCACTTCCAAGCAGAAGTTGTCTCTCTTGGGGATGACAGCAGGGTAGAAGCCAACAGGGCTTTTCCTGCTAATCCAGTTCTGCATGGGGCTCCTTCTTTTGCAGAAGGAGCAGAGACTCAAGGGAGCAATGTGTCATCACCTGCATCTCTGCAATGTAGCCTGTAGGTGGGAAAACATGTTCTGTAGGTAGGAAAACTCCCACAGTGTCTTTTATTCAGCAGAAAACATCAACAACTGCAGCTCTGCTGCCTCCTGACACAGTCAGGCAGGTGCTTGCTCGCTTTCGGACCTCTTCCCGGTTTGATCACTGGGGAGGTTCACTGGCAGTTGCCACCTGTGTCCACAAAGATGTCTTCTAGGCTGTGACCCTGAGCAAGAGCCATCACACCTGAAAAAAACATGTGGCACAGAGTCAGCACAAACATGCCCTGACAGATCAGCTCCAGAGAAATTCCGACCTGCTTTCCAGCCCGCCGGGGCCTGATGCCACCAGGACACCGCGATGCCCACAGTTATTTCAGCAACAGCAATCAGCAGATACTTCTGGACCTTACTCACGTGAGGTGAAATTGGACCAGCACCAGCATGAAGGGGCTGCAGGGGCACAACAGCGTGGGCCAGGGGCCAGCCCCCACTCTGCCCTGCGGAGGATGGGGGGTTGCACCCCTCTCCCTTTGCTAGGCTTGTGGGGGGCACATAATATGGTGTGAGTCAGTAACGGAGGCAAGCCCACCCCACCGCGTGCTCCCTTATTTTATCAGCGCCCCTGAGCACCCCTGCGGTGCTCTGCACAGGGGGGATGCCCCCTCGCCATCCCCACGAAGGACCCAGCGCTGAGCAGGCGGCCGGGGCAGAGCTGAGACCTCACCCTGCTCATCACAGCTCCAGCTCGGGCAAGGAGCCCCTGCGCAGCCAGGATGCTGCGTGACTCCTCTCATCAGCACTAATTTCATTAGGGATGAAGCCCAGCTACAGCTTCTGTCCACCGCTGAACAAAATCATCTTAAACTTCCCCCTCTGAACACACATTTCCTTTCCGAGCTCCCTCATCCCCCCTCTGTGGCTGGTTTGGGGGAGGCTGCTCCCACACTGTCCCCGTCCCAGCACTTACTGGGACACCCCGGGACCCAGCTGTCCGGGTCAGCATCATTCCCAGACTCGGTCCCTGCCGGCACATCCCAGTGGGCACGGCTGAAAATTTAATCAAATCGCTGGCGCCCCGCACCAGGCCAGAGCCTTCGCGATAGCACTCGAGTAGATGGAAATGTAACATTTGAATGAATGGCCCTTTAATTACGCTTTATCTGCCCTGCTCTTTTGCTTCCCGCTGCAGAAAGCCAAGTGAATGTTAATGGGAAGTAGCTCTGCAGGGCGGCTCACAACCTCACACCTGCTTGCTTTCATGCTGCTGGATGCCTGCGCAGAGTATTAATTAAGCAATTAAGGCAAAGGAGGTGTCTGCTGGTCTGCAGCCCTGGTGAAACGCTCCCTTCAAGGACTTTGGGGCTCTCTCACAGCACCTGCCGTTAGTGACAATCCACTGAGAGCTCCTGGGACTGGTGCAAAAGGCCGGCAGGAGCGGTCGTGTCTTAGTCAGGCAAATGCAGCATTTGAGCTGCACAACGAGACCGGCTCTTTCAGGGATTTCATCCATGCAGAACCTGGGCCTGACCTTTCCTTTCCTTTACTTTCCTTTTTTTTTTTTTTCGGGTGGGGGGGAGCTCGCTCTGCTCTGAGAAAAGCACCATTCGAGCAGAATACAAAAGCTTTGTGAAAACTGTCATAGCAAAACCATTCTAAGACTTCTTTTGCAGTTTGGAAACCAACACCGCTGTACTCTGGCCCAGCTGAGCTGCCTTTGAGAGCCCCAGTGAGGGGCATGTCGCACAAGCTCTCCCTGGGCCAGGCGGGTGATGGAGTGCTGCTGCACCTCTGCTGCTCGGGGAGAATCGGGGAGATGCTGCATCAGTCTAGGATTTATCTCACCCCTGTTCAGTGGGGGGAGGAAATGGGGATAAGCCATCAGCCAGGATTTGACTTGAGACCTTGGGGAATTTGCTTTCTATTGTCCTTTTAGCCAAATGCAAGAGAGAAGGTGAAAAAGAGCAAAGACTGTCAGTAGGGATTTGTAAATTGATGGGGCAGGCGGTCTGCAATGGCTAACCTGGAGCCCCATGTGCTGGATGGGATGGAGGGATGGATTCCTGGAGAGATCAAGGCTATTTGCCTCTTGGGAGGACATGTCAGAGCGTTTTCTCCTTTGTATCAGCGCCTCGCATGGGGGTTCAATGGGATCACAGCCAGCCTGACTCTGACATCAGCTCAGCGACGTCACAGAACCCGTAGACGCAGGCATTGATGTCCAATCCTGCTACGAAAAGGTGGGATGTCCTGCAGTGCCAGCTGTCCCTGTGACCTAGGGAGCCCTTTGAGAGCTGATCAGGAATCTCCACTGGAAGGAGCGGGTCTGGCCCACCCAGTTTGCCATGTCTGATGCGCTGAGCACAGGACTCACCCACCACATCCTACCTCCCACTCAGCCCACTTACCCCATCTCCAGGGCCTCTCTCATGCTCCGCAGCCCAGAGCCAAGTGCAGCTGGTTGAACCTGTGTTTCTTTAACTTACCTGCTGAGGTCACCTTGCAGAGAGGCCACCTCGCAGAGATGCCACATCACAGGGTCCTGTGTCCTAAGGAGCTCCCCAGGAAGCCTTTCTAGCCCCAGCTGCAGCCTGTGATCCTTCCCATTGAGGAACCCTCTCTCTGCTTACGTTGTCCCTGTGGACAATCCTGGGCACCGTGAAAAAAAAAGATACCTGAAAAATACCTGTCCGTTACCGATAATTTCTTTGCTTAATCCCAGCAAGAAGCAGAACGGGGGAGAAAATTTTTGCTATCCAGCCATGTAGAGCCTGAGAGAAGAGGAATCGAGGGCTACAGCTGGGCATCTCAAAAAAACTTTATATTTGTCATGCAAATAGGCCAAAGAACTTAAGAGTTACAGTTGTGAGTCACAGGAACAGTGGCCTAGAAAATGTCCCCTAAGGGGTTAAAAAATTCATTTACAGTCACCAATTATTGCCTTCCAAATGAGGGGTGCTATCAGACGTGTTGTATACGGCCCGTTAAAGAGCAGTGACCAGGATCACAGCCATCGGGAGGGAAATTAAAACCTGCAGCCCGTCAGCTTGGACTGAAGGACTGTCCCTTTTCAGGTGCTCTGGTGTTTCCTCTCTTAGCTTCTCTGAAGTTTCTTTGGCTTTTACATTCCCAGCTTCTCTTTCTCACCTGAGCTTCTCAGAACTTCCATCGTTACTTTGGCTCAGAATGGCTGATATTGGCAAATGACCAGCTAAGCTGTTGTCATAGACTAATAGAAAGACTGAGGTTGCAAGGGACCTCTGGAGGTCTCTACTTGCCTCTTCTGCTCCAAGCAGGGCTAACTCCAAACCTGGACCTGGTTTCTCAGTGCCTCACCGAGATGTGCTTTGAAAAGTTCCAGGGATGGAGAACGTCCCCACCTCCCCAGTCCTGAAGGTGAACAATATTTTCTGTATGTTCAGTGGGAATTTTCCCAGTTGCACCTCATACCCATTGGACCTTAATCCTCATTATGCACCTCTGCGTAGATTTTGGCTCCATCCTCTCCATAATCCCCCCTTTAGGTAACTGTTTTCAGACCATTTCCTCATTTTATCGTGGCCACTCAAGTTTTGATTCTGCCATTCATTCCAGCTGAGATGAATTCATTCTTCACAGGGGTGGACACATCCTCTCAATTCTGTCCTGCAAATCAGGAATCAAAACTCAAAAGAGGATCAGTCTTGGGACAGACCTATCTGAACAGCCCTCCTGGTTTGGCAGAGAGCTTGTTAGGAGCTGAGAACAGCCCTTCACCTACTCGCACCCCCATCCTTTTAAGAAATCTAGAGTATATTTCCCTAGTTTGCTCAGAGGACATCCTGTTGCACTGTGTTAAAAGCCTTAAAGTCAATATATTTCACATCTATTGCTTCTCTTTATCCACTGGGCCAGTTACTGTCAAAAAAATTGGTCTGATTTGAAATGATTTGTTTCTGACAAATCCCAGATGGTTCTTTTTCATCACCTAGAGATATCATATGTACTTATAAACTGAAGGCTTTGTACTTTGTTCTTTCTTCTTTCTGATATCAAAGCCAGGCTGAGCCAGTGACGCCATTTACCCCCTCTTACTGCCGTCTCCATGCTGCTCTTCTTGAGTCCTCCCCCGCCTCCCTATCGTGAGTTCTGGAAGATACAGCTCGGCTCAGAGATGAAAGAGCTGGTGCAAGCTTCACCAGGCCCTGCCACCTTCTGCACATCCCAGGGACCAAAGTGAGTCTGACCCGCCTGCAGTTCCCAGGTTCTCCTTCATCCTCTCTTCTGAAACTAGCTGTGACAGTAGGCTTTCCATAGTTGTTGCGTAGCTCCTCTGATCTCTTTCATCTTCTAAAGAAGGTAGAGAGTGGTCTGACATACCATTAGCCGGCTCTCTGAGCACCCTAGATATGTCCTGCTTTGTCCTATAGACTGAGATGGGTTGAGATATCTCAAGAGATTTCTGACTTGATCTCCCTCTGCTACTGACAGTTGTTCTCCTCCTGGAAACCCTTCTTTAAGCACAAAGGCCTGGGAGTCCTTGTCGCTGGAAACAGATGCAAAGGAGACATTGATTTCCTCAGCCTCATATGCATCCCCTGTCACTAAATTACCCATCCCATTCAACAGCGTACTTGCACTCCCTTGTTAATTCCTTCCCTTTTAATGGTAATGCTTGACATCCCTTGGCACTTTTAATTTGAGCTCTGGCTTTCCTAACACGCTACCTGCATGCTGGAACAATGCTTCTGTATTCCTCCTGCGTTGCCTTTCCCACACCTTCCACCTCCTCTATGTGTCTTTCTTATGTCAGAGCTCAATCAGGAGTTCCCTCTTTAGCCAAACTAATCTACTGACTTTCTTGAAAGTTGGAAAGAATTGTTCTCGTGCTTGGGGGAAGTTGTCCTCAAACACTGGCCAGTTTTTCTGAGCTCCTTTACCCTTTAGAACTACCACCCATGGGATCCTACATACCAGTTCTGTGAAAAAACAGAAGTCTGCTCTCCTCCCCAGACCACTCCTGTCTTACGGTCACTGCAGGCAATGCCGATATCATTATCACGTCTCCAGTCAGCTCTTCCTTGTTTGAGTAGCACATCCAGGAGGGCAGTGTCTCTGGTTTGTGCATCCAAGAATTTGTATTAAGAAGTTGTCCCAAACATCCTCCAGACACCACCTGGACCGTTTCTCTCCTGCTCCATTGCCCTTCCAGCAGATATGAGAAAGACTAACATCTCTGAAGAGTGAGGTTCTGCAATCTGGAGACCTTCTCAAGTTGTTTGAAGATGTTGGATGTTGTCTACTCACTCACCCTACAGCAACCTGTAGCACACTCTGACCACAGCGTCACCCTTAGTGGCCTCTCCTCTAAGCCTGACAAGCAGGGTCTCACCCAGCCTGCCACCCCTTCTATAGGAGAAGTTCTATACAACTCCTCAAACAAAGCACATTCCCCTCCTCTTCTCTGCCTCCCTTTCCTTAACTGCCCATGTCTGCTCACCACAGCAAGGTTTCCCACAACATATCCCTCATTCCAGTAATATCACAGTTTGATGCCCACTCATGGAGCTCTGGCTTTTTGCTTCTGATGTGTTTGCATAATATGGGTTCCCTTTGACCCTACATTATATTTCCCAGGGGCTTCCAGCGCTTTCTCATACCCATCACCCTGTCACAGGTACTTACCACCTCCATTCTCAACTGCCAGCTGTTATCACCATCTCACAGCATACCCAGTTTCAATCCCTCCTCACCAGCTTGGTAAACCTGTTGGTAAAAAGGATCTTGCCCCATTTTGTCAGGTGGATCCCATCCTTGCCCAGGTGTCCTTGCTCACCACAGAGGGACACGTGTCATAAGAGCCAAAGCACTGCCTATGACACCAACCAAGTGTTAACTCATGGAGTGAGTCCTTTCCTACCCAAGTCTTTCTGGTTTCCTTTGCAGGATTGAATATAACAATACCTGGGCTTTTAAATCCTTCTGTCTCACCCTTGCAGTCCTACAGTCATTCCTGTTTTCTTACAGGTAACCCTTGGCAGCAGCATTGTGTCTGTAACGATTTGCAACAAGGCATAACAGTCTGAGGGCCAAAAAAGCCTCAGCATCATCTCCAGAACATCCAAGATCCAGGTCACTGGCAACCTACAAACCTCCTGTGATGTATCAGTGCCTCCACCCTGCACAGGAGGGAACCTGTGATGACCAGCACCAGCTACTGCCTCCTGCTCCTAATGCTTTGTTCCGATTTGGCTGAAACCTCCCTTCTCGGTGCTTGGTCCCCTTCCTTGGCTGTGAAGGGTCTGCACCAATTTGCTAACACTGACGAGAAGGCAGAGAAAGCTCATTTCCCATGCTGCCCAAAGTCACAAGTGTCCAGTCTCCCCCATCATGGAAGTCTTCATCTAGTAGTCCTTCTAGCCCCATCTCTTGCTGTCCTTCCTCCTTTGCATCACAGAGCTCAGACTTTTTTTGTCTCTTCAAGATCTCCGCAAAGACCCTGTCACTCTCGTGCTCATCCTCCCTGCAAGTGCAGTCTGCTCCTTGCCCCCGCAGCTCCTCCGTCTGCCAAATCAGCATCTCAGCCGGTGCTCGCCTCCCACCCGGGATCCCACCATCACCCCCAGCCCCAGGAGAGGCACCAGCTTCTCCCTGCAGTTACAGACCACTGGTGCAAGCCCTTTTAATGAGGGGCCCACCAACTGGGAAACAGCCAACAGAAGCAGATAGCTGGAGAAACCTCTAGACCATACCAGAAGAAAAGAGAAGCAAAACCTGCATTTCAGAAAAACAAAACACATAGAAAAATAGAGCTAAAAAGAGAAGTACAGACAGATAAACCCATCAGCCAATGCAGCCATGGAACAACTGCATGTGAGGCATGGGAGAAGAAAAAGGAAACAGAAAAACACCAAAACCCGCTTACATAAATGAATAAAAAACAATGGAAAACACTGCACAAAAATATGCTGAGGGAACAAAAGAAAAAAAAGACTAAGAAAAGCTGCTTCCCCCCTCCCCCCAACAGTCTCAAAAGGAAGGTCTATCTGAATAATTAAGCAATAATTGTTTCACCTTGCCCTGTGTCAATGTGTTGCTCCTATGTACCCTCAGTTTCTTCACCTAAAGAACAACCTGTGTTGTAGGGAACGCTGCATATTAGCGCCAGGAAAGGCTTGCCCAGGTCTGTGGTGTGCAGGGGGACGTGCTAGGACAGAGAGAAAAATCAGTCCTGGCAGGTCAAAATCCGGCACGTCGAATCCTGCTTTTTTATCCCCCGAGCTGCCGGCTGAGACCGACACAGCACGCTGTGCGCGGTGCGCGCCCCGTCCTGCCCCACGTGCTGTGCTCATTATGGAGTGAAAGCGGCTGCGCTGGACAGGCTCCCTCCTCGTTTTCTCCATCAGCTGCAGAATAAGAAGGTGACGGGAAAGTTTTTTCTACCCTCATCGAAATAACATATGCCTGAAACAGAGTTATTATAACTACTTATATATCATTTATGCAATGTGTTTATTTATGTATTGTATACATATGTACCTATATGGCCTTTAAGACTGTGAGTTGAGCTGTGATACAAATTACGATGTTTTTTGGGTGCAGTATTGATCCGAAAAACATGTACCTGTTCTTGCATTGCATGTGGCAGCATACGGTAGAGCAGCCGCCTGTGTGAACGCTGCCCTGCGACCTGCAGGTGCCCAGAGGTGCGCCCACCAAACGGTCAGCTGCTTTTTAATGACTGTTTCCCCTGCAAATGCCTCCTTGCGCAGGGTGTCTGTCAGCTGGTGAGAGGATGGCCATTGCTCATCCGCCACAGCCGGCCTTAGTGTAAAGAAGCAAGATTTAGGGAGTTTATAAACTCTTGGTTTCCCAGCACTGCTTGGCAGAAGACCCCAGCCGGAGCGCTTCAGCTCCGGAGAGCTGCGTGCCCTGCCATGGGTTGGCAGGCACCTTGGAAGTCAGATGGTCTGTCTGATGTCGGGGTTTTCTTCTCCCAGAGGAACAGGCTGCCGCGTGGGAATCCACGTTACCTGGAAATTATTCTGACAGCGGGGCAAAGTAAAAGATGAATAAAAGTGACTTTAATCCATCAAAGCATGGATCAAACCTCGATTGCACAGTTTGCCAGAGATACAAAACAGGAAACAAATATGTGCACGAACGTTCCCTTTTACCGACGAACCTTTTCTTTAAGGTGTCTCCTCTAGTGACTGCGGAGAGATCGTGGAGTTGATCCAGACCAGGATGAGTCAGACCTGCTCCTGGGGAACGCGCATGTCTGCAGTGGTCCTCTCGCTGGACAGGCGCCCTGAACCTTGCTGGACACCCTTATTAATACCTCGGGAAAGCAGGGCTCTCCAATGACGGTAGCAGCCTCTCTTCTTCCCCCAAGCCTATTTCTGTGTTCTTGAGTACAGACTAAGAGAACTGGAAGCTGGGGAGTGTTATCACACACAAGTTTACCACTGAAGAATACGGAGCCCTTGATCTCATTTTCCTAAGCCTTCAGAATAAAAAATCTCTTGTTGGGCTTTTCAGCAAATGTGTCTTAGCATGGGGCTGAAGGAGAAGGGCATGGACTAAATTACATCATTTGGGTCAGTGTGCACTCTGGAAGAGACTGAACCTGGACACAACACATGACATAAGGGCAACCAGAAGGACAGCTATGGAGCCAGTCCTGCCCTGCTTCTTTGGAGGTTTCAGCTCACAGTTTTCACAGCAGCATTATTGGCACAGTAAGAAAATGAACTGTCAGTAGAAACAGAGCAAAGGACAAATGACAAGTGTGAATTTGATGTTATTCACTGGGCAAATGTTTGAACTAGCTGAAATTTGTCAAGCTTTGGGTATCTGTGATTGTTTGGGCTGTTCCCAAGCTCCTACCCAGCCCAAGCCCTACGTCACAGCAAAGAAGCCAGCACAGATGGCCATGCTTTGCCATCACAGGCAGAGAAGCCAGTTCCCTCTCTGCAAGGACAGCTATGGCACCAGCAGGCAGGCAGGACCAGTCAGGTCCTCCTGACACCCCCATGAGAGCTTCAAACACTGCTCAGCAAGTCGGTATAGTGCTCATGCTCTGAACCATTCCCATGATGGGGAGGTGTGCCCTGGGATGTTGCTGAGGAGCGGAAAAAGACCCCTGTGTCACAGGAAGGATGGTGAATCCCACAGGTGAAGCATTTCCAGGTAAAGTAATGCTCTAGTTTCCAAGCCAAAGTCAGTAATGTTCTTAAAAGCATCCCCATCTCCATCCCCTACTTTACCAACCTGAAAAGGTTGACCAGGGTTGGCAGCTCTGATGATTCAGTCCTCAGAGAGCTGTTATTTTTCTTACAGCCCCAACTGCAAGAGTCAGGGGATTACATGAGACACTCGGTCTTGAATGAAAATCATATCAGAGCCAAACTTGTGACTGCAGAGAAAAGCTAGAAACACGATTCCTAACAGCTCCAAAAAATAGAAGGCAAATAAACAGAGCTAGAGTTTATTAATTTTTAAAATCTCATTATTTTTGGACAGCATAATGTTTTCTGAGACCTGAGTCAAGTGTTTTGAATGCTGGGAGTTGGTGAGTGAGCTGTGGAGTGTCTCAGTGCTCTGCTGCCCGCATTCATTGCAATCAGATAATGAGCTATAGACAGGCTTGTCTCAAAGCCACCGTCCACGGTGTCTGTTCCCTGACAGTGTTTCTGGTATGTTGCCGGTGCATATTATTTTTTTAGTGTGATAGTGTGCTTGATCTCCAAGAAGAGACTGTAGAAGGAGTTCAATCAAGAAGCGTGGCACATCCGCACACTCACCTCAGCATCCCAGAGGCTGAAATTAAGTCATGGAAAGAGGAATTTGTTGACTCTTAGCCTGGCTCAGTTAGTGGCCAGCTGTGCAGTCCTCCATCTCCCTTCTGCCCACCCCTTCCCCGGGTCAGGACGGGACCTGGCAGAGCTGGGGCAGACCCCAGCCTGACACATCCACGGTGTGAGCAGCAGGGCTGAGCACGGCATGGGGGCAGAGCAGTGGAGGGGTGAGCTGATGCGCTCCCCATCTGCAGCTTGCTCACAAGGACAGGCGGTGGGCTTCCTCCTCTGCCCCCGACGCCGTCCACCGGCTCTGCTTGCCAGTCTGCGTGGTGGACAACCACCACCAGCACCTGAAGCAGACCGGGGGTGGCTTGCAGGAGCAGCTGCACAGTCAAAGCACCACAGTCCGTTCAAATGCAACAGGGAGCAAAGAAAACACATCCCTTCACTCCCCACACACCCCCCCAGCAGCTCTCCAGCTATCAGAGCTCTTGGGTAAATGTCCTCAGCTGAAAGCAATGAGTGGGATGACTCAGAGATTGCCACACTGACCTGAAATGAGCTTATTCTGCAACCTCCATCTCTTGCCTGAAACTCATGCCCTGGTATGAGCAAGCGGGAAGATGAGGAGCCTCTTCAGAAGGGATCACCCACACAGCTGGTGCAATCTGAGCTCTCCTGTGTCACGCTGGAGCCCGTTGCTGGCAGGTGGGTCAAGGTGTTTTGCTGGAGCAGACTGTTCAGGATACAAGGTACAGGCTTTTATCAGACAGTCTTCCTAATGTGCCAAAGGGAGGGGTGAATGGTCTTCAGTGAGGGGGGAAAATGAAGTGGAAATTATAACATAAGAGATGTGGAGCATTGTACAATTAAAAAAAAAAAAAAAAGGGTTTGAAGTGAGCATTAACCATTTGAACAGGGATCTAAAGCTGATTTATAGGGAGTTTCTGAAAGGATGGTGTGGAGAAGGGAAGGCAAAAAAAGGCACATGTTTCACACCTGCATCTTTGTGCCCAGCAATCTGCCAGCGCCTGGTGCAACCAGGAGAGCACCCATCACTCCTGTGCTGCTCTGGAAAATGGGCTCAGCGGCACCCTGTCCCGACCGGGTGCTCATCACCCTTGTCCTGGCCTCATCCTCTGCCAAGTCCTGTGCCTGCGAGGGCACGCCGGGCGCCACAGCATCGCGGGGTCAGTAATGCCAGTGAAATAGGTGCTCCGTATAACCCTGGGCTGAAAAGCATAACTCTGTTTGGGGCATGAAATTTAGCAGCCAGGTCATGGTAACGTGCGTTTGTGTGTCTGTGTCTCTGATTATGATGGCAGTGTAGCCCAGCAAATGTAATTTTTGTCAATCCTAGTAGAAAGCCAAAGGCGCTTTATTGACCTAATGGTGGGGAGTCTCAGGACTGGTCTGGTCTTGCCTTGGCCTGAGCTGATTTTAGCTTGTTTTTACAACTGCCTAGCAACTAAGGAACTATTACTGTTTTAGCTACACTCCGTGTATGTTAATGGCATAACAGAGCCCTTTATGTTAAGTGGGGCTGTGGGAGGCTCCTGTGCAGCTTTCAAACTTTACCTGGGAGTCAATGAGGGGGGAACACAAAAGAATAACAGTGGGGACTCCCAAATCAAGGAAGATGAAACCCCACCATGGGCATCAGGCTTCTCCCAGCAAAGGACTGAGGATATTGGTGGCTCTCTGTGACTCCCC
The DNA here is from genome assembly GCF_000708025.1 of Charadrius vociferus. NCBI lineage: Eukaryota > Metazoa > Chordata > Aves > Charadriiformes > Charadriidae > Charadrius > Charadrius vociferus. Next base: position 467,233 of record NW_009661367.1, on the reverse strand, counting down.
ACCACCTCTCTGCCTGAGGAAGCCTGGCACTCTGGGCCAGGTCTACGTACTCTTAGACCCAGAGGGACATTGAAAGGGTGAGCGCAGCACCAGAGAAAAGGACAAACATTGGGAAGGTTTTTGTATAACCATTTTGATCACATTATAAATAGGGCTTTCTGTATGAACTATATGACTTGGACTATTAGACTGCCAAAACGTTAACCAGACTTAGCTCCATATATATGGTGCTATCCCTTTTGTCCATAAGGAGATTTCAGGCATTAGAGCAGCCTGGAGGAGGCAGGCAGACCCTGAGCCCTGGGGGAATTACGGGGTTTGCCCCATGAGGTCTGTTTTCCAGCTGCCAGGACTCATCTTAGCATCTCCCAAGCTATCCTGGTGCAGCTACACACTGAATAATGCAGCCCTGTGGTTTTTGATATACTCATTAATGTTGTATTGGCAATTCGCAGCCCACCGCATCTTGTCAGCTATTGACTAAGACAATGTCGTAGAACTGCCAGGAACACCCAACCTGACCCCCTCTGCTGCCTCTGCTGAGGCAGTGGCTACGACCACCAACTGCTGAATGAGCCTGGCAGTTTGCAAATGGTTTCAGAGTCTTCAGGACAAGTCTCAACCAGTTTTGGGATTTAGCTTCTCTGGGTCATTCCGGACTCCCACATCTGGAGGTGAACTGGTCCAGACTGACCAGGAGAGCCCTTTGTGTTGAGTCCACGCACATCCAGTTCTGTACTTGAATGCACCAGCCAAGATGAGTGCGACTGGATGGCTCAGTAAGAGTACGGACTGCACCCAACGCTCATCTCTTCCAGGAATTCCTATGTCTCACCCTGAAAGTCGTAGCAGGTTGCGGCTTTGGCTGTAAGGACTAAGTTTCCACCACCTCTGCTTGGGACAATTCGCCAATGTGCTTGGGGAAACGCCTCCCTCGGCACAGCCCCTGCCCCTTCCTCACTCAGCCCTCAGCATGAGCTGGGAACAGGGTCAGCTCAAGCATTTTGCATTTCTCCGTGCTCCAGTGTAACTCCTCCCTGTGCCTTTCTGCCATTTCTAGAGTAACTTGGCTCTGAGTGACTGATCTGGGTCCCATGCCCAGGGCTGGCAGCAGAGCCCGTGCTGCAGCTGGCGGAGGGGGAAAGTTGTTGGCTTAAGCCAACAAGGTCATGAATGAAGCACTGTTTGCCTTGAAACATCCTGAGGATGTGCTTATGGAGCACAGAAACACCGGTGTTTGCAGGGCAGGCCCAGAGTTGGTTGTGTGTGTGAACTCCCGGGATTTCCTGCAGCTAGTGCCTGGACACACTTCAGCAG